>NC_045153.1:25738259-25868259 GCF_900700415.2 Clupea harengus | reverse complement strand
TCAGCTATACATTTTGTAAGATGATTGTGGTTGGATTTCCCCCCCATCTTTTCTTGTTTATATTTGTTATTAAAGTCTCGCTCCTTTTTCTTACTAGCTCCACATTTATGTTCCAAGTGCGTTAAATATGTTATTATAGTTAAATGCTCCTTTTTTTATGAGCGCTTATGAGATAATGTCGGGGGAAGCAGGTTTCTCTTTTTTTGTCTTGTGGCCACTCAATCAAAGACAGCAATGTGCACTTCCAGACAGCGGGGGGGGGGGGGGGGGTGTAGAGCTAGCATTCAATTAGCATTTTTCTCCTCCCTCCATCTGAGGCTTTTTGTGGCAAGGTGATCAATTGCCTGGGGAGTGTAGAAGCAGGGCCAGAGTGTATATGCCTGGGAGTGTGTGTGTGTAAGTGTAAATGTGTGTGTGTGTGTGTGTGTGTGTGTGTGTGTGTGTGTGTGTATGACGGGGGGTGGAGTGTATCTTATGTGGTGCTAATTGGGTGCTTTGAGGATTCTAGCAGGCATAAGCAGAGTATTGAGTAGTCGCCCGCACCTCACCGTCTTTGTGTGTGTGTGTGTGTGTGTGTGTGTGTGTGTGTTTGTGTGTGTGTGTACATTTCTGAATATCTATGCAGATGTGATTGTGTACCTATGTGTTTATATAGGTATGTTAATTTGTGTGTGTGTCTCTGCATGCATTTGCATAAATTGTGCACACACACGCACACACACACACGCGCACACACACATTTGTTCACTCACCCTCACGTTTGTGCCGTTGTTTGTTGTCCAGGTGCGGATGACTGCCATGAGTGGGATACTAAAGAGGAAGTTTGAGGAGGTGGAGGCCGCTGCCTCCCCGTGCACGTCGCTGCGCGGCTCCGAGGAGGACGATGAAGTGTCCAGCAGCGAGAGTGGGGACAGCAGGGACAGCCTCAACCCGTCGGCGTCCCGCTTTTCCCGTGAGTCAAAACCACCACTTCTCTCTCTCTACCTTCTATCTCTCGCTCTCTGTCTGTGAAATTCAAATTGAAGTAGCTGTATTAGCATAACCGTTCATGTATAGTGGTGCCAAAGAAAGGTATTACATTCAAAACATTGATAATGGTTTAAAGGGAAAAAATCAGTGCATCAACAAGGTTTGAGAATTCAATGGAAATATCAACAATGAAGCTAACTGTGGGGAATGAACAAACAAACATGAACACACAACAGTGAGGGATTCTCCTTTCACACAGAATACCGGTACCGGGTAGAAATGACACAGAATAGATAACACATTTTCATTCTCACTCAGTCCTCCATAATGCTACAGTTATGGGTGTTGTGTATTCCCACCTGACTGTATCTAACAGGATGCTACGGAGCGCGAACGAGTCGTGGATGCTTTCAGATGGAAAGTGATCCCCACTCTCTCTCCCACACCCTCCTGCCCCACCTCTCATCTGAAAGACAACAAACTGAGTCATTAAACGAGATGTCTCCTCGGTGAGGTAACCATAGGAACAACTCAGTAATCAAACCACGTCTGGATAGCCAGCCTACCTGTAATTTAATCCTTTTTAAAATTTTATAATTCATAAATTATAAATTACAATATGTG
The DNA here is from genome assembly GCF_900700415.2 of Clupea harengus. Lineage (NCBI taxonomy): Eukaryota > Metazoa > Chordata > Actinopteri > Clupeiformes > Clupeidae > Clupea > Clupea harengus. The sequence goes on along the minus strand of NC_045153.1, from coordinate 25,866,666 downwards.
CATTTTCTTAGTCTACATTGCTTTTGATGGAAAAGTTGGTTCATAGACTACGTAGCCTAATATCAAATCACACACGCAAATTATTACATTCAATAAACATAAAAAATGGCTTAACATTGTGTAGCCAAACTTCTTTGACCTGCAACTAAAATGTCCTCCATTTTGTTCCTCCAACTAAACTGTGATTGATTGGTCAATTTCATAAAATTCTTTCACCTCTACCTAAAAAGTTGAATATTTGTTTTATCTTGGAGGCGGGTGGGCGTGTCCCTGATGTATGCAACCACGCAGCAATAGTCTCTGGACTGCGCCCGCCTGCCGTATCGCCACCCAAACCACCTGCAAAGCCTGCGCTGCAGGCCCACTTCTCATTGAAAATGTATTGAATCTCAGCAGGTGTAGCTTCTGATGTGAAAAGCGTGTAAAGCGTGAGATATCTCATGCCAGTTAACCTAGCTATGAACTATCCTAGCTATCTCTAGCTTAGGGAATCATATTAACAGTTGACAGTGGCTAGGGTGTGCTAATATGAACTAATTAGCAAGTTAAAGCAGCGAAGCTGCACAGGCATCCGAAGGGTTTCTACCTTTTCCTATTATAATTGTATAAGTTCAATTGACGAGACTGTAACGTCAGCTAGATAACTAGATATCATGTCATGCAAATGGAACTCATACATGAGTAGTTATGGAGAGCTGTGTAGCCCAAGATGACTGGGTGGGTCTGTTTGGCAACCAACATGATTACCAAACGAGGTATGTGATGTACTCAGGCCTATTAGCTATCATAACTATGAAGTGGAGTAAAAGAAATACCACAGAATAGTTTTACTACGGTCTTCACATTTTATGTTTTTTTGATGACATCCAGATTATGATGACATCCAGCTCCAAGTTTTCCTGAAGCTATACACATATTATATTTACATAGCTTGTGTGCCCCATCCCAACCCTAACCCGAACTAGCAACCGCTGCTTGAGGTGGTGAAAAAGAACCCATCGTAACGCTCACCTCAGTGCATGGTAACGCTAACAAATGTATCAAAATCTCACAACAGGGAGTTGCTTATCACTCCAGTGCTATCTGATATCGCCCAAAGTAAAACTGTCTTCAGTGAAATGCCCCAAGCACAAGACTAGGGACTTCCTCAAAAATACCTTTCAGTGGATTCTCTTCCTTTGAAAGATATGCAGGCTGAGGTTTTCTTTTGTGCATCCTGAAACAGCACACTTTGCATTTTCTCCCCAACGTCTCTGCTTGTTCTTTCCAGGTAGGCTATCGATGAACAGCTAGGTAGATGTCTCCCTCTTCTTGATTCAGATTGCTATGGGCGGTCACACGTTAATGTTTCTATGTAGAAACCAGGTGCTTTTGTAATTGGCCTCTTCACAAGTCACAAGTCTTTTATTGTCAGATGCACAGAATGACACAGGGTCAGACTGGGCACTGAAATTCTTAAGACAAGGCACCGCACCACAACCTACCATAGCATAACATAATATAACATAACATAACATGACATACACTCTGTACAAGTACTCTGAACATAATTTACATGTAATAACATATAATAACCTTACTAAATATACAAGATAAATATACAATACAATATACTAAAACATATAACAACCTATACATATAATACTAACATATATACATATAACATATAATACACATATAATAAACACATATAATAAACTATGCTAACCTATTTAACCTTTACTACCCTACAGACAAATGGGAGTAGCAGGTAGTGCAATAATTCTGATAAATATTACTGCTAGTGCAAACAGTAAGTATTTTCTTTCTATGGCCATTACAGACAGGGAAGGTCACAGTTCACTTTGAAAGTCCCAGTATGTCACCAAGTCACACAGACATATCTTATTTAAAAAACAACAAGAAAAAACTGTTTTCCACAGCATGGGACCTTTAATGTTACTTGGTCTCTAGGGCATAAATTAGATAATGTCTCTAGGGCATAGATTAACGCTTTAACTTTACCGTTTTGCTTTCATTCCCACATGACACCAAAATATGAAGAAGCATGAAGATATATGAATAAATATATATATATATCCAAACAATATATATATATTTATATATATATATGTATAATATACCCCTTTCCTCTTCCTGCTTTTGGGCTTTTCAACTAACACACTAATCAGTCCATCTCTTTCTACCTCCCTTTCTCCCTCCCTCTCTCTACACTTCCCCCCATTCCTACAGTGCGCAACCACACACAGAGAGACTCCAGCAATGAGCATGAACATGGCTTATTATCCCTGCTACAAGCTCTGACATGGATTATTTATTTGTTCATTACCCACTGATTTATTAATTGTTAATCTGAAAATGGAATTTGTGTCTACAAAGAGACGCCTTTGAAGTGTTTAATTTGTTCTGTGAGACTTTGAGCTTTTATTTTGTCAAGAAAAGTCCAACTCGTGTGACTCGACTCAAGTGGCTGTGGCGGTGTTAGTGTGATGTCATAGCTCATTTCACTGCGACAAACAAGCCCGCCCACACCCGGTTGAAAATAGCGCAGAAAAGGAAAATTGGGTTCATATTGAAAACTCCATTTAGGAGATGAGAAGGAGCTGTAGACCTAGGTCCCTCCTTGGCAAGTGATTAATTTGACTCCTAGGTCAGATAGAGGCCACACAGTGCAGCACCTATCTGCTGTGCCAGTGAGGGGCAGCCAAGCACACCGGTCTCCCCCCAGGGACAGCAGTACCTCCCAGAGCCCCCCTGCCAGCCACAGCAGGAGCTCAGGCCCTTGCCCTTTGCGAGGCGGTCCCAGTTGACTGTCCCTCTTTGTGCCCACCATCTCCCAATCTGAGTGCCTGTCGGCCTGCCTTCTGTCTAGCTGACACCACCGTGTCTCCAGAAACAAACCACCTGCACCTATTTTAGCAACCCCAGCGGGAAACATGTGCATTACTTAGCTCTCTGACATGCACACAGCTGTGCCATGTTTTGTTGTCTTCCCTGACTTTCTAGATGGTAGTCTGTGACTGCAAAGTAGCTACTCTCACGCTCTCTCTCTCTCTCTCTCCCACGCTCTCTCCCTCTCTCTCTCCCTTGCTCTCTCCCTCTCTCTCTATCTCTCTCTCTCTTTGAAAATGCTAATCTTGCGGACGGCTCTTTCTTGTGAGGGCTCCGTGGGGTTGACAGGGTTCAGTTTGTCATGATAATGCTAGCGGGCTAGCGGCGGTTCATATTGGGTTACGGGTAATGGGAGTGTGCTCAGCAGGGAGGGATTGGGAGTCTCTGGAGCCTCGGTACCCACTGAAGCCTAGGGCTTTGGGGGATTAGAGCGCGCTGTGCCTGTCACTACTGTGGAGAACGGCACAAGGACTTTGCTGTCATTTTCAGGAGGTATTGTATCACACCTTTCCCCCCCCCCCCTCTCCTCACTGTCGAGCAGTGCAGTGTTTAATCCTAACCCCTCTCCATTTTTTTTTTTCATCATAGATTTGATTTTAATTAGCGGTAAGTGGGTTGTGGATATTAAAGGCTTTTTGTTGACATTGATGGTGTTGGAACAAAAACATGTCAATTTAAAAGCAATTGAGATATCAAGTCCCAGTATAATCAAAATGCCTGATTTTCTTATGCATCAGCCTGATACAAATATTGGTTGGTTTGGGTGGTCCTTTTGAAAAACATTAATTCAATTGTCACACTTGATTTTCCACTGCAACCACAAAACGATTTGAAATGACTACCTTACATTATAATATTTTTACAGCATCTTCCACACTATATTATACCATAAGATTACTTGCAAAAACTCCTTTCTCTCGACATCCATCCATGGGTTCCTATTTACCGTTCAGCCTACCAGCAGTGTACTTGACCCAATTTACCCAAAGAATGATGATTGATCACACACCGAGCACACACAATCTAAAATGTTTTCACAAAGCTACTCCTGTAATGCTGGTCAAATTTGACTGCATATATAATCTGTATTATTGAATAAAGGATGGATTATTCATGACTGTTGACATCAATCAATAGGGGCAGCACACAGCATGTGTGCTCTTTACAAAAAGCCAACCTGCTATTCTAACTACAACACAGCACTCGAATGTAACATCTCACTCGTGTCTTACCTCCAGCCAGGCCCTTTAATCCAGTCTGGTCATGCCAATTACAATCTGCAACCTGCCAATTCACAACATCCCTTGAAAATATCTCTGTTTAGTCTTTGCTTTGTTACACTAGATAAAAAGCAGTTCTTGGAACCAATGTGAGTACATTGTCAAGTAGATGACATGGTTGTTTCCCACTGATCAACTGAACTATGCTACTAGGATGGGTTCTGTGAGACTGGCTGGTTATTCCCAGCTTCTCTGCACCAGCCCCACAGCCTCCCTCCTCAGACTCTTAAACCTGCTGCAGTTATGGCAGCCTCGTAAATTTAACAGCTCCACACCTCCTCTTCATTTCATATTTCCAGAGTTCTCCACACAAGGTTACTTCATTAAAAATGATTTGGAGTTTATTTCCTCCATATGCCAGGAAAAAAAAGAAGAAGCCAAACAACCAGCTGAGTGGAATATCTCCCAGTAAAATAGATCGCACTTTCCTACAAGAGCAAAGATGGTCATTCATCAACCTGTGTGGATGTCGCCATGTTGCTTGTCGTAACGTGGCCATATAACAAATCTGATGATTGCTGCTTCTCTGATGTGGATGTTGTGTCCTCAGCGGCGCTAAGTGTTTCTGATGGATGCAGCCGTCGGCCATTCCCCCCAGGCTCCAGGCTCCGAAAGAGGGGGCCCTCTAATGACTGTAATGAAACGCATGGTCCTTATGGCACGGGGTGGGGTGGGGTGGGGTGGGGTGGGGGGTTGAGCTGCTGGAGACAGATGGCTCCCGTGTGCCTGACACGGGCGGAGAAGTACGGGGTAGTGGTGGGAGAGCCTGCAGATGTGTGTGTGTGTGTGTGTGTGTGTGGGGGGGGGTGTGTATGAGTGCTCGATGCTCCACGCCGATTTAATCCCGCTTCCAGAGGCAAATAAAGATCCCACCCCCCCTCACCTCCTATCTCCAGCCCCTGGTGTGCGTTTGAAAGCTAACGGATAAAAGGCACACTGGCGCCGATATTGTCACCACAGATTGATCTCTAGCTCCACTCCAGTCACAGAGACACAGAGAAGGGCTGACCTGAGAGGTTTCGCGGCCAGGCCTCCTGTCTGTTGCCGAGGGGCTCGCCTCACCTACACGTAGCAGTAAATCAAACAGCGATGTAAACCAGCAGAAGCAATCACCACCCTCCACGCTCTCTGGCCGCCAAGCTCATTAGGAGCGAGCAGACAGAGAGAGAGAGAAAAAATGATTACCTAAATAAATAATGAACCCTCCTCTCTTTCTTCCTTTTCTCCTCTCTTTCCCTCCATCTATCCCCCCTCCCACCCTCTCCCCACACCCTGCAGCCGCCTCCATCCTGAAGCGGGAGAAGCGCATGAGGACACGGCGGGTTCACTTCGAGACGGTGACCGTCTACTACTTCAGCCGGCGGCAGGGCTTCACCAGCGTGCCCAGCCAGGGGGGCAGCACCCTGGGCATGTCCAGCAGGCACAGCTGCGTGCGCCAGTACACCCTGGGTGAATACGCCCTGGAGCAGGAGCGCATCCACCGCGACATGCTCAGGGACCACCTGAAGGAGGAGAAGCTCAACTCCATCAAGCTGCGGGTAAGATGGGGGAAACACACCATTGTGACTCAGCATAGTCAAATGTAGCCTTGTGTATACATTTAGGTTTGTTTATTTAGCAGACAGTTTTTTATTTTATGAAAAGCTCGTGTCATGTCAGTCTTTCACATTGATGCAATTCACGCAGCTAAGCAGTGCCACAGAATTACTTATTTAGGTTATGTATTAGCGTTCAGCAGCAAGAACAAGATGAAAAACACTCATACAGTATTTATATATTTTTTGAAGGCTAGTTTATTTTTTGGGGGGAATTATAGAGTACGGCCTTATCTAACCACCAACATGATTCATTTTCCATTCCAATCCCTCAACCCAAGGTAACACAGAAATCGCTCATGCTTCCACAGCAATTGTTTCAAGTGAGCATAAGTGCATTACCGCTAGCTTTGAATTATCTCCAGCTTTCCATTTGAAATCAGAGGCATGACTCATTGACTAAGGTGGGCACATGGATATTTCATATGCTTTCATGTTCAACTTGTGGTGATTAGATGATTCACCGTGTGGCTTCAATTATGCAGAGTAGGTGATAGTTTCCAATAGGGTTTAATGAGGTAAAGTGCTTCTCTTCTGGTTCTGTGTAGTACAATTTGTGGATACAGTGCCGAGTGAGGATTTACTCAAGACTCTTGCCATGCCAAGCTCGGGGCTGTTGCAGTAGATCTCCAGCCAAAGTGACATATTTAATATCATTGGACATCCTCTTTTCAAAACTTGTCACACGCACACAGTCACACAGACCCCCCCCCCCCCACACACACACACACACACACACTTCCCAGAGGCTTAAGTTCTTCCGCCTGACTGGATTTGATCCTCTTAAGTTTCCGTGTCATTTTTGTACCCCCCCACCCCCCAGCTGACAAACAACGGTTCAGCGGAGTCTGAAGAGGCCAGTGCACTGACACTGGACGATATCTCGGACGACGACCTGGACCTGGACAACACGGAGGTGGACGAGTACTTCTTCCTGCAGCCGCTGACCACCAAGAAGCGCCGGGCGCTGCTGCGGTCGTCGGGCGTGAAGAAGATCGACGTGGAGGAGAAGCACGAGCTGCGCGCCATCCGTGTCTCCAGGGAGGACTGCGGCTGCGACTGCAGGGTCTTCTGCGACCCAGAGACCTGCGCCTGCAGCATGGCGGGGATCAAGTGCCAGGTACACAGAACATGCCACAGAACACACATGTATACGCACACTATGTTCTCCACAGAACACACAGGTCTACGCACACTATGTTCTCCGTCTCACTCAGGTACACATGACACAGAACACACATGTATACTACACACACTATGTTCTCCGTCTCGCTCAGGTACACATGCCACAGAACACACATGTATACTACACACACTATGTTCTCCGTCTCGCTCAGGTACACATGCCACAGAACACACAGGTCTACGCACACTATGTTCTCTGTCTCGCTCACATACAGTGGCTTGCAAAAGTATCAAACCCCCCTGAAAGTCATCACCATTTTCTGTTTTACAAAAGATACTTACTCAGATTTTCCCAATCAGTATTGTCATTGTGAACCCTAATGCTGGAGCTTGTTTCTAAAGGCTAAATAAGTTGTTGGTCTACTAAAATGAAATATAAATAAATAAAAAATATAAATAATTGAAATATTCTGCTTGCTTAAGTGTTTAAGCCCTATACATTAATACTTCATAAAGAACCCCTCTGCTGCAATGGCAGCCTTAAGTCTTTTGAAGTGAGACAGTACCAGCTTTGCACATTGTTCTTTTTGGTAGAAATTATGTTGAACACAGGTTGATGGGATGGTGGTCCTGGACTGAGAGCCACAGATTCTCAGTAGGATTTTAATCAGTGCTTTGATTGAGCCATTGTAGAATATTCACTTTACTGTTTTTGAGCCACTCCAGTGTTGCCTTAGCCTTGTGCATTCGACATTTGTCCTACTGGTAGGTAATCCCTCTCCCAAGGCCTTAGTTTTACAACAGACTGCAACAGGTTTTTTGTGATATTGTGTACATTTTATTTCCATTCATCCTCCCTTCATATCTAAAAGGTTCCCCAGTTCCTGCAGTCGGGTAATATCCCCATAGCCATATTTCACAATTGGGCTGGTGTTTGTTGAGGCATTGAAAGTGTTAGATTTATGCCACATATAGTGCTTTGAGGATTGGCCAAAAAGCTCTATTCTGGTCTCATGACCATAAAAACCGTTTCCCATATCTTAGGCAGCCTCCAAACATGTGGATCCTCTGTGACAATGTTTTTTTGGCCCCCCTCAAGTAGAGTCCAGTTTTATGGATAGCTCTTAAGACTGTGGACTCCTACGCCAGCACTGCCACTGAACTTTAGAGATGTTAAGGGTGATGTGTGGACAGTGGTGTCATCCATCACGAATTCCACTTCACCACCTCAACTTCCACTTTGTTCACATGGATTAAATGGTGCTCAACATGGGAGTCTTTTCCTCACTTAAGCATTTCAATCACCTTGACTCTTTAGTCTTCATTGCCTCTGTTATTTCTTTGTTATTTCACAACCCGGTGGATGACCCTTTGACAGAGTGATTTTTATATCCAGAAGTATATCTCTACTTTAACCACTCATAGGTAGTACCTAATTATGATCAGTTATGGTCAAATAAATCTCTGTAGCATTTGTGAATAACTTGACATCTGTCTTAATCTGGAACTCAAAAGCATCGGGATTGAATAGTAGTATATAGTAAGTAGTATATTTTGCCTTAGAAAAAATACTAGAGCTTAAATGTTAACAATAAATATCCTGATTGGGAAATTTTGTAATTGTGTATTTTTTGTAATTGTGAAAATGGTGATGATTTCAGGGGTGTTAAATAAATTGAAAGTCACTGTGCAAACACACACACACACACACACACACACACACACACACATACAAGGAGATTCAATTCACACAAATATTCACTCATGCATGTACACACCCACAGGACTTCAACTATTTGTGGATGGGTGTGAACAGGTGGTTATACCTACAGTGATCATATGCACAGACCTTTATTCATGGTTGGTGGTGGGTTTGGTATAAAATACAGTGTGGTGTGGGAACATATCTATCTTCTATATATAAGTTTGCTCTACAAAGCCATTTTGTACATTTCATGTGTGTAAAGTCCATATCCTTCCCTGCAGACCTCTTGCAAAGCCATAATAAATTAATCCTTTTTTCAGCTTTCACATTCTTTGTTTTGTTCTTAGCAGCTCAAGGTGTGCCTCTAGTTTACCTGAGCATTTCTTCATTTCTGTCCATTGGACGTGTTACTCCTTTAACGCTTGCGGTTTCGTTCTGTCCAGGTGGATCGCATGTCCTTCCCCTGCGGCTGCACCAAGGAGGGCTGCAGCAACGCCACGGGCCGCATCGAGTTCAACCCCATCCGCGTGCGCACCCACTTCTTACACACCATCATGAAGCTGGAGCTGGAGAAGAGCCGTGAGCAGCAACAACAGCAGCAGCAGCAACCGCAACAGACGGCGCAGCAGCAGGGTTACCACGGCGAGGGCAACGGCCACTGCAGCGCCCTGGTTCAGACGCAGCACGGCCTTGAGTACTCCCTGTCCGAGTCCGCCCAGCAGACGGCCATCATGCACTTACAGGCCGCCGAGGAAATAGACGAAGGGCTGGAGGATGAGGAAGAAGAGGAGGAGGAGGATGATGAAGAGGAGGACGAAGATGAGAATGAGGAAGATGATGAGGAGGAAGAGTCAGAGAACAGCAGCTTGTGCAGCGGCCTGTCCGACTCCAGCACACAGAGCCTCGCCGCCAGTGACTCAGAGGAGGAGGAGGATGAGGATGAAGAGGAGGACGATGAGGATGAGGAGGAGGAAGAGGAGGAGGCGAAGCCGGAAGACTTCCAGAATGGGCTGAGCAGCACCAATGCAACCAACACTACCGCCACCGCCACCAACACCACCGCCGCCAACACCACCACCAACAACAACAACTTCAATGCTAATGCCAACAGCAACACTAACTCCAACACCACCACGCCTGTCACTCATCTGGAAGCTCAATGCTACACAAACGGCACCACGGCGCAGGATAGCCACACTACTGGCAACGCATACTTCCTGAGCCCCGCAGCGGATTACTATCAGATGGAGAGCGCTGCAGTGACAAAAGCTCCAGCCAATCAGGAGGCCTACCAAGAATCGCCCGCATTCCAGGACAGGATCACCAACGGCAACGGGGTGCAGTACACAGACTACACGCCGCAGTCGGACGAGCCGTACGCCAACAACCGCCGGCTCACCACGCTGTCCAACGGGGCCTCCTCCACAGTCATCTCCTGCTGTGCCTCAGAGCAGGACAAAAGCCCTCCAGTCAAAGCAGCTTTCGGCGACCAGTCAGGACAGCTCATGCAGATGGACTTTCAGAACTACCTGAACAATAACGGACATGACCACTACGCCACGAACGGAACCTGCTTTGGGCCGGAGCCACTCAGCTCGGAGGTTGCGCACAGTCTGCCGGAGGTGCCAGAGCTACCAGACACCACCAAGGGACCTCCTTTGCTAGAGAGTCTTCAGGAGGTGACCCCAGTTTAGTAGACACGGTCAGTTTTAGAATGGCTTTCATTGATATATATATATATATATATATCGTTTCATAGGGATGTCAGAATTTATGAACATTCGTTTTCGCTTGTTCGACAGGTAACAAGCAAATAACTTGCACATTGATACTTTGGTTTGAAACACTTATGCCCATATTGCGCGATGGGCAGTGGGTCTATAAATATAAAATATACGACTTTTCAACGACCCAGGGAAAACTGGCAAAGAAGTGAAAGCTGCAAAATGAAAGCACTCAAGAAAAACTGTAAGCTTTAGGCCCGTGCAATGTAATTTCAGAAGTAAAAGTTCTAGTTTTCAGCTGATATTGTGGGTAGAACTTTTCTATGTCTGTGTGTCGATAGTGCAAAAAAAAAAAGATTGTCGCAGTTTAATATGGTCTGAAGTATGTGTATACTTATAATTGTTTTGATAAAGCATGTCATTTTTTTAGCTTTTTGTTGGCAAATGTTGTTTTTGTATTAAAAAACTGCATTAATGTACCGCTTTAAAAAATCACGCCGTTACATATGTAAATCATGCTTTAAGTGCGTATGTAAAAGCATGACACTACGCTCTGAAAATGTAACCTTTCCACCTTGTGTTACTGAACATACCAAACACACACAAAAAAAAAAAACGCAAAACAAAAGAGTAAACTCATCGTACATAAATTGCACTTTCGAACGGGAGACAGACGCCATTACTGATCTTGAAAACATATCTGAGGGTTTGATCAGAGTGTGACTTCATTTTATTCCCTTTTTGTTGTGCCATCTATTTGTTTTGTTGCGCTTTAAGCCCGTGAGCTCAAAGGAAGTACTAGGCTTGGGAACAGTGTCGTCGAAGACATGAGAGTGCCGAGGTGGAATTACTTGATGGTGTATACAGGGATTTCCTCTCAAATGCACTTTGAAATGCGTCTAATTTAACCTCGTGTCAATTCAGAATTATAATAGTATTGTAAAGCAGAGAAACTGTGAAGCAAATTGTATGTGAACAAAGAACTGCAGGAGGTTAAGAAGGAGGACGCTGCTTCAGGTTAGAGGTTTAGAATACAATAAAGAGTAGGATAGGCTACAAATTATGAGAGTTACCTCTGTGTGAAATGATATTGAAAATGATTTCAACAGTAAATATAATATCTGAGTTTATTCACAGTTTAACAACAGGTCCTGTATCGAGACAGAGGGTTTCTGTTAACACTAATCAGAACGTGAAGTGCAATAGAGTGTGGGAGGAAAAGCATATGGGCCCCGAAACGAAGGCATTTGAGGTCACAGATGCAGCCATCACAGAGCATCTGTGCAGTTTATGAAGCGAAATGCTCCACTATGCATCTCGTTTGGTTCTCATCTCAATCACATCTCATCTCCCCTCCTCAACAGTGGTGGCTCATTTAGACAATAGTCTCTTGATAGGCTCTCAAGACTGGACAATCAAATGCTCTCTCTCCGGCTCTGCAGATCACTACAAAACAAACAGAGCCACTATCGAGTAACAGTGTCGTGACAAATACCTACTGTAGCTATACTCATCTGGAAATAATTACATTTTTTTTTCATAAAAAAAAAGAAAAGAAAAGAAGGTTTTTACGATAACTACGTTTACGTCACTCATTACATCATAGTAAGGTGTTGTGTTCTGCATTGAAAAGGGAATTATTGTGTGTTTCCTTCTAGATGATTGCCTTGACTGCAGTACAGTAGCACATTAAGAACAGAATGCCTTGCTTTTTCTTCTTCTTCTTCTGTTGCTCCGTCAACTCGGTTTGCTGTTATTTGCCGCTTGACTGAAACTCCTGTGTGTTCTTCAGGCTTTCCATTGCCTCCGCAGCAGCATCAGCGTTTGAGTGTATGATATTGTATAGCTATCAGGCACACAGTGCCTGGGGGTTTGCTTAGTGCCAAAGCCTTCTAGCACAGGCTACACACTCATTGACATCGTATCCAAGTTAGTAACTCTGCTGTGTTTGTTTGTTTTTGGTATTTATTATGAATGATCCAACGAAATGTGTATTTATTGTGGTTTACTGAAACTGTATGTAATTGAATAAAAAACATTTCTTTCTTAAATGTAGTTATTGTCTTATGAAGAGAATAAATCATTAGATATCACTGTGCAGGACACATTCATGTGATGAATACATTAATACAGTTAATCATGTTGTGTACTTCTGTCTTCTTGCAGTGCATTTCTACACCATACAAGAAGTATAGTCGCAAAATTAAACAATAGCCTGCATTAGTTTAATAGTCTAATTACTTATTCAGAGAAATACAATAGATCACCAAACTATTTAACACTATGTCATATTGCGTTAAGTAATTTATTTGCTAGGAGACATAACCTAAAATCCATTATTTATTTTGTTGCATTATTCATTTGCCTCTGGAATGATCAAGGCTGCAGCTACATGGGTTTCAATCACAGCAACTGCCAATAAAGATATTTACCAGAGCGCCCTCTGCTGTTGAAATGTAAAAACGACACAGCAAAAAGGGCAGCACTGTCGGCTGTCAGTGGACTTGACACATTATTACATTGACTGCCTGAGTGACAGTCACTGGAAGCGATATTGATTGTAAGAAACACGTATAACTGGGTGGATCATCTGACAAGAATCAGGCCAAAGGAATTAGCTTGATCCATTTATCTTCTCACATGGACAACTAAGTATTTTGCTTAAATAAAACTATAGGCATTTTAAGTACTCACTCTCAGACGACGGTAATTTATTCAGTGCTTAATACGTGTTTGTGTCTGCATGTCTCCGGAGTCACAACCTGTATGTCTTCATGAGCAGATGCGGAGCTGTGGGCGCCGTGTTGTTGTTTTTGATTGCAGCACGGCTGTCGTTCACCACGGGCCTCAGGTCACCAGGGGGTCAATCGTGACTTGTTTAGTTTAATCACAGGACTTCACTCTCACACTCTGAACGCAATCCACGAGGTAAAAACGATTTCGCATGCATGTCTGATAAGCACATTATTTCCGCTCAACAGGGCAGTTACATTATTGCTATCAGTGAGGGTAGACATTTATGGAAAAGCATCGACATGACTGAACTTGTTGAACATACTCTTGCGCTATAATCACAGCCCAGATAGCTAACTTTTTGCGTGACTCTTATTTAAATAAACAGAAAGATGAGATGTACGAGATAAAACCTGACACATAACATGGCTCATGTTATGTGTCAGGCTTTATCTCGTACATCTCATCTTTCTGTTTATTTAAAAATTCATCGTAACTCTCTAGAGACAAATGATAATATGTTCCACTTAGAACGGAACAGGCTGAATACTGCTACAAAGCTTACATAGAAAAGAGTGCACGACCTTTCAGACTCCAAAATAAGTCCAGAGAAAGTAAACATTTTTTTTCTTAAAAATATTTTACTAAAATCTCAATCTCAGATAGTTAAACATATACCCCACCTAAAAAAAAAAGAAAAGAAATGGGACAATGACAGTCAACAGCATGTATACTGTAAACTGTGCGTGAGGGTCGGTCCACATCATGCTAACCTCCATTTACTTATGGAAGTATTCCCATCTGCCACCTACATACATACACAACGTCAAAATGAAATGCTCTTTTATCAACACTTGAAAGTAATCTTTGGTGATTCGCACAAATTAGTATAACACATGGTTTAAATTTGAGATTCCCTATCCTTAAAAGGTTGTTTTCTACAAAGAATGTATTCAGTCTTAAAAACTTAATAAGGGGGATTTCACCAAAACGGACTCTGGAAACATCTTCAAACACACAGAAAGTGGGATATTGAAAACATAATGAAGGGTTTTCACGAGTTTGAGCTCAACTCCTAAAACTTCACGAACTTCATTAAAAACAATGTGTTGTACAAAAGTACAAAATGGTAAAAAAAAAGAGCATAAGAAAGAAAGAAAGAAAAAAAAGGAAGAAAGAAAGAGTAAGTCAGTCTTCAATCAAGCTCAGTTCAGTTCCAGCTTACACTCTGTGCATCCTCCCTCGAGGCACGTTTTGAGTTCATATTAGAGTTTTTGTAGGTTCAACTATCCAGCAGCAGTAATTCAATATATATAAAAAATAAATAAAAAATCTGAATCTACAGTTCAAATGTTCATCCACAGTGACTTGTGCTGGCACGTCTAGAGACCTCAACATGTTGCTGAGTGTGTCAGAGTGTTCAGGTGAAGAGCCACAGCTGGTATCGGTCAGCAGGGTTGCAGGGCACCAGAGATGGGTGTTCATACCTTGCACTTAAACACAGGTTCCATCCAGTGTGGAAGAACAACTGATTCTGGACAGCATGAAAAGAGGAGAGGAAATTATCCATTAGCAATACGACTCATGAATACATAATAAGTGTTATGGTCCAGAATTAGCCTATAAGCGTAATAAAGGGAACTGTTTACATTGAGTAACACACCATCAACCAGAACTCAACCAGTGACTACATGACTAAAACAATATATATATATATAATTTATAATATACATTTTTTAAATGGTAGAGCATGTAATGTCAGACCTTTTAAAAGACAAAAGTGGGATATGATTTTGGAGAATGAGTGCAGTGAGTACTGTGTTTGTCTACAGCTCCAGCCTTATGTGTGCAACAAAGGTTACAGACTGTGGCAATACCACCCAACTGACCACAAAGGGCTGTCCAGAGACTCTGAGAAATGGGGGTGTAACAATACAGCTCATATAGCTGCTGACGGAGGTAAACTGGGGGAAATCATCTGTGTGTGTGTGTGTCTGTATGTGTGTCTGTGTGTGTGTGTCAAGCTATTTACCTCCTTAAATTCCCACTTCTGCTCTCCTCCCACAAATGTGCTGTGACCTTTATACTGGCACTCCTCCAGTTTGACGGTGCGCTCGGTCCCATGCAAACACAGCTCTTTCTGAATGTTGTGCCGGACCTCGCGCCGCGTCGAGAACTCAAAGTACTACAGGAGGCAAACAAAAGGAGTTTTATGGAATACTTTCTCTAAACGGCGGTACTCTCCACTCCTAAAGAAGCCAAACACATCTCGAGCCATTGGGTAATAGGTTATGGCCTTGCAGACCTGGTTGCCACCCATGCCGTGGCAGGGGTACATGATCAGTGGCTTCCCTCCCTCGTTGTTCTCTCCGGCATCCAGACAGGAGTCTTTGCCCACATTCTTCACCTAGAGGAAATGGGGGAGAGGGAAAGAAAGAGGAGGAGGAGGAGGAGAGGAAAGTGGGGTAAGAGTCAGTGGAAATGGGTTCCAGTAACACACAAGCTGTTCAAACACTGGAGCGCCTTGTGGCCGGGGTGGCAGGGAGCACTCAGTCAGTCAGGCCGCTCGCCATGCCGAGACAGACTCATGGACTCTCTGGAGATGCTCAGCGCAAAACCAAAATGGCCAGATGGAGCTGGCTGTGGTTGGGTTAAGACACAAAGACAGAGAGAGAGAGAGAGAGAGAGAGAGAGAGAAAGAGAGAGAGAGCGGAGAGTTGATGGACTTACTGCGCCAAAGTGGAGGGGATTGAGATCTGGCATGAACACCTCGGGGTAGACGTTTTTCAAATACCAGGAGAAGCTCTTGCACTGCAGCCGCTCCCGGAGGTCCACACGTCGCGAGACTTCGCCAAACGACTTCTGTGGAAACAATCACAATCTGAGCGAGGACTCCCATTACAGGTCACACTCACCCCCCCCCCCCCCGCACCACTGTTCTCTCTCCCACCCCTTCTGTCCTTCACTCTCTCTCTCTGTCTTCCCCACTCTCTCAGTTTCTCTCTCTCTAAAGCTGTAGGGAAGGTTCCATCACCACTCCACCACATCCCACCCCCCTCTCCTTTCCCCCACAGGCAGTCTAGTTTAATGTGGTCTACGTCCAGGCCAACCAAAGCAACCCCTCTCTCAGCTGCATTTCATTCAATAATGTCCTCCAGGCAGAAAAAGACAAGCATATTTATACCTCATGAATCATGTGAGCAATAGCAACTGCCGCAGCAATTATGTAAATGTATGGAAAGCATACGGCTAGCTCTTTACATTGCCGATCACTGCTGATCTTAATCAAAAGATGCTAATTAAATAATAACATGGCGTTATATATAGACGTTGTGGCGTATGTTTCCAAAAAAAAATGCAAATCTCCAATCTAGTCATCAAAAAATAAAGAGTCTACTGTAACTGTCAAATAGTATAAGTTACAATAAGGCTGAGATTTGATCCTCAGCTTACACTGATAAATCTTTGAGAACTATGCAAGATCAGCGTGAGGGAGGGGATTTGGAGCCCCCCTTCTGTGACCAACAACTGGCCTGGGAACAGTGGTGGGACTGAGTTTGAGTGGCATTTGTGCACACAAGCATTCCTTGGCCCTGCTCCAGTTGCATGCGCATTCCACGGCGTCGTTGGCCATTCGGCAGCTACTGAGAAACCTGCAAGAGCAATCCCCCTCGGTTTCCCCGGTCAGCTGTCACTTAAGTCACGTCCCCTGTCCCAGTCAAAGGTGGCCTTGTGTTCTCACATTCACAACAGAGTGCAAGTGCTTTTGGAAACAATGGCACCAGTTTATTAACTGAATGTTTCCATCTCACGTTAATGCCCTGAGCATTTCTCGGCTACGGCCCTATCCGTTTCACGGCGGTGTGCACCCCGAAGGCTAGGGAAAAACATTGAAAAGACTACTCGCCTGAGGGATCGAACATACATTAAAAAGAATCTGAACAGAATGGTCTGTGTTGGTGAGCTCAGCTCAGACTTTGTCCAGACAAAATAAGGCTATTGGAGCCCAGTGTGTGGCTGCACAAACTGTGGGCTTGAGCACAATGCCGTGTAGAAAAAAAATAAGTGTCAACTGTACCAAATGTGTACCAAATGGCTACAATGATGACAGAACCAAGCTTGTTTCACCAGCTCATCTCTCATTTAGAAGACAAAATAACAACTCTAAATGTTTTGGCTTGAAGTGAGCACTTAATGTCCTGTGGAATCAGCAGGCTTCAAAGAAGCTTTGCAGAAAAACAATGTAAACATACTTCCTTGGCCATCTGGGCGGCCTGCTGGTTTCTTCGGTAGAAGATCTCCTTGTAGCTATCCATCCAGACCTCGGCCAGACGCACCTGGTTGCGAGCGATGACCTGGGTGCCCTTGGGGAAGGTGTGGGGGCTTTTGGTGCGGAAGACGTGACCCACGATGGAGCAGGGGATGATCTCCAGCTGGCCACCGCACTGCCACACCTGCAAGGGAGCAGCAGCAAGGGTGATCAGGTGATGAATGCTTTCCAAAGGGCACATCATCATAAAAAAAAATACAGAGCCACAGCACATTTACAAGGATGCGAACAATATGGCTCAACTGGCCTTTCAGCATACTTTCCCTTAAAAGAAGCAATACACTTTTTAAAATAAAAAAATTCAGCGAATTGCTGCTCACAGGCCTTGAGCTGTCTCTGGTGTTTGTACACAGCTCTGGCTCTGTAAATGGGGAAAAAAAGATTGTGGCTTGGACCAAGCCATACACAATCCCAGCCAATCAACATGGCACTACAGGAGCACAGAGGGGAAGGGTGTCATGGTTGGCTATTGAGCTCAAATATCAACAACCTTTCACGAAACCGATTTGCAGACTGCATCTTTAATGAGCAGTAGTGTCCTTATATGCAGCCTGGACATTATCTATCATTATATATCTTGCAAGTAATTTATTGTTTTTTAATGATCGGCGGACGGTCTTGATGCCTGGTTGTCTTGGAAACCCTTAACAGTCCAACTCTCCTCTACTTTCTTCCTCTGGTGTTATAACAAGTATCAGCAATCACATGATATCACTATGGAAGAAGTGCATGGCAACAAAAAAAAACAACGGCAGTGTCACTACTGCATCTGCCACAGAGTTGCTCATACGAGTAGGCACAATCTGTCATAGTGCTCCCAGATGAAAAGGAATTCATATTACAAACATACCCTGAAGGACATCTCAATATTCTCTCCTCCCCAGATTTCCATCTCCTCATCATAACTCCCAATGTGGTAGAAATAGTCCTTTGAGATGGAGAACAGCCCTCCGGCAAATGTTGGGGTTCTGCAAATT
Organism: Clupea harengus; assembly: GCF_900700415.2. Taxonomy (NCBI): domain Eukaryota; kingdom Metazoa; phylum Chordata; class Actinopteri; order Clupeiformes; family Clupeidae; genus Clupea; species Clupea harengus. The sequence goes on along the minus strand of NC_045153.1, from coordinate 25,848,305 downwards.
CAAATGGATGCGTTGGGATCATTTCAGGTGACCTTAAGTTCTAAAAATAAATAAATAAATAATAAATAGAAAAAAATATGGCCAAAAATATGTCCTTCCTAACAACTACACTGAGTCTTAGCATAGTACTGATTTTTTTTGTGTGTAAGTTGCAGTAAACTTTTATAACAAAAAGTCTTGCCCTAAATCCAAAGCTGCAGAGGCCAACTTTCACTAAGGAACATCAAGAACGCCTAAGAGAAGAGAAAGACTCCGTTGCTACGACTAACGCCAACTCTCATGCACGACCTCTGCGATTGGTTGACAGGTATGCACTTCATAGTCTACCGCAAAGAACGATAAATAAATAAACATGACAGGCTACAAAATAAATTATAATGGAATACGCTACCCACAATCCCAATGGGAAGTGTATACACTTGTCTTGCCTTTCTACTCTGCTGCTGAGCTTTAGCCAATCAAAACAATCCAATGCTATGCATAGCCAATAATGTCTGTCTGCAGTGCAATCCGTGCAACAAACATCATACATTTTCAACGCATTAGTAAATTTAGTTAAAGGTAAAGTCTGACATTCGAATCACTTTGTCACTATTTATGTGCGGTCAAAAAACGAAGGTGTTTGTAGCCTACGGTCCTGGCTCCATAAATAGAAAACAAACATATTGGCACGGGCCGAGTAATAAACAATTCTAGCCAATCAACATGTTGCTTCAGGGGCACGGAGGGGAGGGGTGTAATTGGATTTTGTGTTGAGCTCAAATATCAACCACCTTTCGCCTGAATCGCAGACTGCACCTTTAACCCAATGTCCTACTGCACATGCGTTCAATGCCACTGGCCTGAAACTGGGGGTCTGAAGCTTTGGCTCTGAGGTCAGACCCCTCAAATGCATAGCCTCTCTGCTGAGTGTGCATCCCATCTCTTCTGAAGAAAGTTTGAAGAATTTGAGGGATGTCGATTACGTCATGGCTTACACCTTCATAAACAAATTGGCTACTAACTTGAGTTTCTGTCATTTCAACGATGAGAGGTATGTAATACTAGCCTGTGTCCCTAGTTCACAGATACATTAGCACACAACTCTATGGCAAACAATAACTGAGGAAATGACATCATGCAATAAAACACAATTATTATGATACGCACATGTATATCAAGACATGCAAATACAACATGCATGTTGTGAGTCCATGTTTGTGTTGAGCAGCACACATCAGTTTCGGGATCAGTATCATCAGGCTAACAGTGGGGGTGTCATGGAAACGCTCACCTAGGGCTCCAACACTGTCAGGGCCGGCCCTGATCAGACGATGAAACAGTGGAATGTGCGGACAGCGAGCAAAGAAGTGCGTGAACTGAAGCTAAATCAATAACTTGACTACATTTTTTTTTCTAATTTAATACCATTAGCAGGATTCTAAGCGCAAATAGCTTTAGTTCATGCGTGACTGACTTTGCTTGTTGCCATCAATGAAAATAAGGGCCCTCTGTGTTTCCTGCCTCCCTTGTTGTGTTCTCCAGGTGCTGTTTATGTTCTTTCGGTTTTTATTTTTTAAACACGATTTGTTTTTGTACGTATTTTGTTACACGCTAAGACACCCTAAAACAGTCTTTCCCAACTGGTGGGAATCATTCAAAATGGGTCACAGAGTGTGTTTTCCTTCAGAACTTTATTAACTTCTGCAGACAATTAATCATTAAGTTGAGCAAAGGGTGAAGCAAATAGTCCCCAGATAACATGACAATGTGGTAATACACACTTTCTGTCCCTGCCTTAAAGCACTGAATTAGTTCATTTAGCAGAGAGCTTTCCTACGGTCAAGACTTGAACGATATAATTCTATTTTAGGGGCCCTTTAATACTGGGCCCAGTTCCGTCTCTATCCCCTGCACTCCCTAGAGCACCGGCCCTGATTGAGATGGTATAGTTTTTAAGTGATTCTGCATTTGCATTCCAAAACATTGCGCTGTGGAATGATAGATACAGCCATTTTCCATCATTTAGGAGTTGGTCTTATGAGTTAGGAGTCCTCTCGACTACTTCTTGGTCCTCCCAGACTTAGGGGCTACTTTTCGAGCTAAGTTGGCTTTGTAAATTATTTTAGTAAAAAAAAAAGAAAGTTAAGACTGACACACTCTTTATTTTGAGGAATTCTGCTAATTAGGAGCTACTTTTAGCCTTAAGATGCTTTACAAAGATGGGCTCAGATGTTCACCTGATGGGATAAGTCTCATCTTTTCTCCTCTGTTTCTCATGGTCAGGTAAGGACTCCCAGCCAAAAGACAAACCCCAGTCAAAGTTCCCTCGGTTGTGGTTCTGCCCATATGGGGAAGGCTTCATGAACTCGAACGTATCCAGATGAATGGTGGTGATGTCAGGGCTCACCACGGCCGTGTAGTTCTCCGCTATCCTGGCCAGTAAGGGCTCCAGCCAGCCATTGAAGCACTCGCCTGTTCCGATGGTGCACAGCCATTATTACCCACCACACATCAGCCCTATCTGTCTACACACCCACATAAGATGCCTGCAGCTAAGAAAAGCCATCAAAAGATAAATAGAATACAAAAAGATTAAAAAAAGGAAGAATGGTCTGTTCTCAATAGCTTTAGGACCAATATATTCCCAATTGCTAGGACCAATATCTGTTCTCAATAGCGAATAGGACCAATAACTTTGAGCCTTTGCATGCTATTGGCAATGCTTTGCACTTTGCACTAGATAAGTGAGACATGAGAGTGCATATGAGGATGGGTATGTCTTTAGCACAAGAAGCCTATGGCGTCAGTCCTACGAAAGAGGGCCACTCACAGTGGGCATCAAGGAAGGTGAGTGTGTCCCCGGTGGCCACCGAAGCTCCCAGCAGTCGGGCGGTGATCAGGCCCTTCCTCTCGCGCTGGCGCACCACGCGCACGATGTGCAGCCTCTTCAGGTACTCGTCCAGCTCCTCTCTCAGCCTCTCTGCGGAGACAGCAGCAGCAGCAGACACGAAGGCACACTGTGAGACAGGCCCATTGAAAGCATGGTCTCCGTGGTATGCTCCATTCAGAGTAAATCACTTCTGTGAAACGTTGCCTTTGCACACTGCACGTTATTGTTCTGGGATGTCAGTTTACTCATGCCCCTCATAAATTTCATCCCTAACAGGCCAGTGTTGAGCAACACAACCTCCCATTACAAATGTGTTAGTCAGCTGAAATCTTTCTTTGCTCAACTGAATTGCAGTAGTCCTTTGTGGAATGAGCCCTATGTTACTGTAGGTCTGGCTGCATTCTTTGGAAGTTGACCCGGAGAGAGGCAGGGAAAAGAATGGAGGAAAGTAAATGACACAGTGGGGAGAGAAGAGAAAGAAGAGAGGGGGGTGAGCGAGAGAGAGAGAGAGAGAGAGAGAGAGAGAGAGAGAGAGAGAGAGAGAGAGAGAGAGAGACATTGCTTTCATTCTTGACATGGCCTGCTGCCAACTATGTCTGACCAGTTTCTCCTGCAGGAGAGTCATCCAATAGTTTTAATACTCAGTGCTAATAGCAGGGCTATTGTTTCCAAATGAGTGTGGGCTAGACCCATACTGCAGGCTGTGCAAACTCATTTAGTCTCTCCGCCTGGGAGCCTATTTACAGCCGTAAAGTCTGACTCATAACTCCCTCACACACCACTCAAAACACACTCGCTCTTCCTCATCCTCATAATCTCTATCTCTCTTTTATCCTCTGTCTTTCTTTTTCTCTCTCTCTCCTTAACTCTCACTCACATACTCTCTCTCACACACACACACACACACACACACACACACACACACACACACACACACACACACACACACACACACACACACACACACACACACACACACACACAGACACAGACACACTCTAACTGGTCACAGCCTTGCCCCCTCTCAGTAAAAGCATTCTCCAAAGGAGACATGCTTCCTGCTCTAACCCCAACCACCACTGCTCCTTCACAAGCAGCCAGGGCCCCAGACACATGTCTGCATGCTCCGTGGCACGGCCCCGAGCGAGCGGGCCGCCCAGTGGGCTGGCTGTAAGCAGAGCTAAGGCAGGGTGGTCCGTCTCCCGCAGGCCGACTTCCCAACCGCCTGCCTGACTGACTGCCTTCACAACGCCCCCATCCCACCCACCCCCACCCCACCCCCACCTCACCGTCCTCGCTGGCGTCGTCCACCAGGATGATCTCCTTGAGGAAGATGGCCGGGGAAGTGTGGAGCACGCTGTAGACCGTCCTCAGCAACGTGCTCCAGGCCTCGTTGTGAAACACGATGATCACAGTGGTGGTCATCAGCGGAGGGCAGCGCTTGAACTTCTGCTCGATGCACCTTGGGAGGGGTGATGGGGGTGGGGGGAGACATGACAAAGGGTTGTCTTTTCATTCACAGCCATCTTAAACATCTGGGCTGAAGCTTGGCTTTGCTTTTCATCGCAGTGCTCCTACTATGACATCCTTTAACAATCCAATTCTCAAATAAAACGGCGGCAACTGTGGTGTAAATTATGCCCATTAAAAAAAATCACAGGAACGAGAACAGACTTGTTCAATTAGCCAAGCTAAACAGCGTTTTTCTCTTAGATCAGCCAGATTCACTGGTCTGGCATGCTGAAACTATGTTTCAGGACAGTCCGTCTGTGGTTTTCAGTGAAATTTCTTATGTAACTGCAGACAAACATCAGAGACATGTTTGGGTTGCACATTTATTTCTGTTGGAGGCAGATATATGCAGCGTTTTTACTGTTCTTTGATACATGTTCTTTTCATGTGTCGAAGTTCTACACTGTAGAAGGTGCCCACAAAGATTCTCATTGCAAATTATGAATGATATTCCGCTTCCTGAGACACCAGCCTGTTTTGATCCACTAGATGGCGCTGCATTTTCACTTCGAGCATCCTTCTGATATTTTTCAGGTTCTACTGCTAGATCTTTGACAACTACATGAAAAGGTCAAACAAAGTATAACACACTTTCGTTCAATAAGAATACACTGGTCATATATATATCAACATATTGTCTATACTAATATAACATTTTGTATAAATTGTTTCTTCAAAGCAACTGAACTATCTCTGTGAATGAGACATGGTGTTCAACAAGATTTGCTTTGCCTAGAAATAGCTGATATGAGTGAAAGATCAATTGAGTGAGTGAGTGAGTTTGACAGAAAGAAAAACATACTCTGGGGGTCTGGTATCTGGTCCGAGGTCTCGACTGAGAGAGATGCGATCACTGGCGTAGAGGTTGAAGCAGTGCTTCCCCTCTCCCCTTTCCTTCTCCTTCTGATCAGCTGGTCCCAGGTTCTCTGTGTGGAAGGACTTCCCCGATGCTCCCGGTGCGCTGGGGTCCTGGGCTGGGCGCTCAAGGGCAGGCCTGAGTTCAGCAGCAGTGTAGTACCCAGGCAAACATGACTGCCCACCTGCTACCTCAGGTTGACGGACGGGAGCTTTAATCTGCATCTTTGGCATGGAGTCCCTTAAGTTATTAACCGCTCCCATGACCATTCCCAGCACAGCGTCCCGCTTGACCACAATATCCTTAAGCCATGGCTCTTCCTGGGGACCCTGGCTGACCACCTCCCGTTGTATAAGGAACAGAAATGTGACAAAAATGAGGGCCACAATGACCAGTTTCCATGGGTGTAATCTCCGCCGTAGTATTCTATGAAAGCCGTTCATTCTTAGCTTGGTAATGTCCCGGACAAATGACAAAAGGTCCTCTTAGAATGTTGAAGACACACTTTTGCCAGAATTAAACCTGGTCAGAAACATCACTGCTGGGTAGACCTTTAAAAGAATAAAAGGAATATAGTGAAGTATGTGTGTATATGCTTGAAACCTCAATCTCAGTTACATTCTTTGTTTTAAAAAGGATTAATATAAAAATCCAATTCCTGAACATTTCTAAGGTAACAGTACAAGCAAACTATATAGTCATTCAACCACTGTCCTCAATATCCTTCTAATCCAAGAGTAACATTTACACTGATATTTAAGCCTCCCCAAGAATGACAGAAATAATTCCTTAAATAAGTAATTATTCACATTTACACAGAGCAGACTTATTTTTAGTTTATTGAAAGGAAATAACCACATCTTTCTTTAAGACTGGTTTTGAATTAAATACTGCATAGATATGGCAAAAGATGCTCTGAACAACATGACATTCAATTGAAGCACTCCTGAAAAGTCAACAACTGAACCTCCCCTAAGAACAACACTCGCAAGCTATTTACTCTCTTCTTGACTATTGCAACACCCAGACTGGTGTTCATTTAGAGGCAGAGCACACATCCGGCTTAATGTGTTGCTGAGCATGCGATATCAGTGCGCAGCTCGCCTTTAAACATCAAATCTAACAAATTGTTCCAACTCGTAAACTTAGTAAAATCTTACCAAATATGTTTTAAAATTAAAACCAAGCTAATTAACCTTTGGAAAGTCCGGGATCGTCACCAAATTCGTCGAAATCCAGTCGAGTTCCATTCCTCTTTGGAACCCAATCACGACTCAGTTGGGATACATGTCATTCCTGAACAGTATTCCAGCCTCACAGTCAGATTCAGAAGTCTCTGCACAGCACTTCCGTCTCGTTGGATCCAGGTGTGCTTCTCTCAGGTAGAGGGTGGAGACGTGTTGACACGCGTGCGTAGACTGTCGCCCACCTCTCTTGTTCATTTACTGAAGGTAATAACAGGGTTCTGGTGATGTGCGGGCCTTTCTTGTAAAAATATAGAGTTCAATGCCTTTTTTCCTTGAAAAAACTCCTAGTCTGAAAAAGTTCTAGTCTGTGACCATTTCTGGTAGGCTAGTTGTAATGAATTAGGTGAAGTATCCTTAACTTTGAAACAGATAACACTCAAACAGGAATAATTGAAAATCCTACAGGAAACTGCTGTGTCAAGACCAGGGTAGTTCCTTAGGGCATTCTCACTGGAAATAAGCATTGCCACTACCCTCTCAAACGTCCTCGTATCAAAGGTAGGGTATATAATAAAATATTGACTTGCATACACACGTTGTTCCTGGTCAATAACCAAGAACACCCAACTCTGCAGGATATCCGACCTAATAATAGTGGTATCAGTCAATTCTTATAGTAACAGGATTTGCTCAACCATGCGTTCAATGAAACTGTTGCTGGGATACAAATAGTAGGTTATGTCTCAGCTCTCGAACCGCATCGAATTGAGGTACGGTACCTCAAGACATCCACTCGAGGAATAGACAGCCTACTTAAGAAATGGAATTGCTTCAGAAAAAGGAACACATCTAGATTTTATCTGAATACCTTTTATGATTCGGGAGCAAAGGAAGCTTTTTGTCATAAAATCGACTTCATCATTGCCATAAGTGAGAGCAAAGGGTTGAATGAAAGTAACTAAAAACAGTCACCGAGTGGTGTAAAATTAAAGGCAGGAGAATTCATATTACAGACATTGCTGAGAATTTACTGAGACACAAGTTAAAATTTAGCGAGAGGCAAGCTCTTCCAACGGGGAAAGTCATCTTACCGAACACGTTGGACTGGTGGACAGATCATCCATGTTCGCGTTTGCTCAGTGTCATCAACATGCAGCTGTTCTCAAACTTGTCCGAGCTCTATTGGGAAGCTCATGTGATCGTTGTCCGAGAGAAAGTTGTCAGAAAATCTAAAACCAATAACGTAGAAGACAAAGCGCCGTGACTTCCCACTCTGTCTCTGTGGACACCTCTAACTACATCGACGCCCAGTGGTGCTGGGGGTAAGGAAAGCTTAGTGATATGACAACTGCAACCGGGGATTTGTTAGTTCTCAGGCATTGGACTGCTTCTGAAGCCATCAAATCTTGTTATCCCACTACGATAATTTCATGAATTCGTATTCGTATCAAACAACCGTTTTAACTTATGTTGTAGCAGGACGCTAAACATTGTTCTCAGTGCAGGTTGTGAGTTTACATACTGATTTTTATGAATTGGTGTGCGGACTAGTATGCAAATGTTGTGTGATCTCCTCAAGAATGACAATAGGTGCACTCATCCAAATCTTCAAAAGTCCCCACTTCCTTGTGGAGGGGGGGTTACTCTGGAGTCACAGTTCAAGAGCCTTGTTTAATTAAAATGGGAGGCATCCTCCTTTCTGAAGAAACTCTAACCAACTTTATCCTGATTGGACTCAGGGAAGCCAAATCCACAGTTAAGTGTTTTTTTTTTCTCTTGCATCCTGCTCAACACAGCAGTTGTTCTTGGCTTCAAAGGGCACACAAATAGTACACTTCAATTGAGAGAAAATTTTACACAAAATATACTATGAAGGAGTATGCAAAAGGATGTCTACAATAGTTTTCATACAAACATTTATTTAAACTGACGGTTCTCTGTAGATACATTTATTAGAGGAATTTCTAGCTTCACTCTTATACTTTTCCCCCAGTAGATATAGATCTGGAAAGTGACCATATGTGTTGGTATAAGTAATGTCTTACAAAATGCAAGACTATTTGAAATTTTCAACATCATTTTAATGATGAAATGCACTGCATCCATTAAATCACGATTGTGTCACCAATTGCACGATCAGTAATACAAAACAGGTGGTCATTCTCAGCAGGTTTTTCAAACATAAGGGCATCCAAATACAGATGTACACTTCCCCCTACACACACCCCTTCTCTCTCTCTCTCTCTCTCACACACACACACACACACACACACAAAGATAAATCATGCTCTTATGATCTTAGAGAAGCTCGTGCTTTGTCCAAGATGTCCTTCCTTATCTTTGGATAATTTGGATGGGCATCTAAGACCTATTAAAGAGAAACATGATCATCATTAGTGAAATACATTTCATTTCAGATAAACTGATCAAATTAAATTCTGACCTCGCATATGAACTTACTTTATGACACACATCTATTGCATCCACATATCTCTTTGCTTTGAGGTAGTTGAATGCAAGTTTGTAACCTGGAAAATAAATGTGGACACACGCCATTACTACACAACGACAATAATTGCAAACAGCATTAGATGTAGATTAGATGACAGATGTACGTATACATTTTCTCCAACGTTACCTACATTGAACTTAATATATGGCTATATAACTGTGTGACATCACACACTCACTCTACATCATAGTACCATGGTGTTTCCATAGCATACCAATTGTTGGGTTGGTCTGATTGCCGTACTTCCACGCCATTTCATAATTCAAGGCAGCATCTCTAAAGGCTTTCTCTTTCTCCATGATGTACCCCATGTATTCATATGCCTTGCAACAGGACTGCAATGAGAACATAAACAGCACACATGATGCAATCGTCAGGTTCAAATGAAGGAGAAAATGGCAAAACAGAATTAACAACATAAGAATACAAATCTCTGTCACAAAAAGATGTCATTTTAAAAGATCCTCTTTAAGACTACTTAAACTTGAGGCATGCACTGATAACCTCAGAACAAAGGTTGAGAAGTATATTAGAAGGGCGAGGCGTACAGAATAAGTCTTCTAAAATGTTACATCAGTTGTGTGCGCATATGTAGAATGTTTCTGATAACCTGGTGTTCACTTGGTTTGAACTCTGACCTTATTATGACGTAAGCATCTTTTCAACAGCTCTCCTGCCATGTCATATTTGCCTGATTGGATGTAAATATCAGCCAGCAAGAGCCAACTCTTCTCAAACTCATCAGCATCAACAATGTTCCAGTTCATCTTGGCAATGCGTTTCAGCTGGTTACGGGCTCGCGGGGTCTGCTTGAGGATCATGTAGGCCGTCGCCATGGCCAACAACGCAGGGACATGATCTTTCTGAAGAACAGATAACGCACATAGTGATGAGCCTTACTAGAACAAACGCATGCAGTTATTCATAAAGGACCTTAAAATAATCTAATTGAAATGTAAGTGAACGGCTGGAGTGATTAGAAAACTAGTCAGACCACACAAAGCCATCCGCTTAACAGTGCAAGATTTATATGTTTACACGAAGGTCATCTAAAGTTCCGTATCTCCACAATGCATCATAGTAATCTCAAATGCATAATGACACATCAATAAGGAAACTCCCACTGCTCACTCTCTGTCTCCTACACACACACATAATCACAATAGGTTGCAAGGCTCTTTTTTCACTTAAGGTGCCTAGCTGTTTGAGCACCGAATCCATATGTAAACACCGAGTGCAGCCAAAGTCAACCCAAGGCCTGTGATAAAAGAGTAGCCCTTGGGCAGGTCCCATTTGCACTAGGGGTGCGGGTGTGGCGCCTACCCGCCACCTGCCGTGTGTTGCCTGCTCACCTCATTATTTGCGATCTCCGTGAACACACTCAGGGCCCGCTCCACGTTGGCAGTCTGCTTGGTGGCCAGGAAGCAGTAGTGTTCCAGGATGCGCAGCTGGATGTGGCCCTCGGCCGTCTGTGGCCTGAGCTCCTTCAGCAGCTTCTCGGCAGTCCGCACCGCCAGCTGCTCCGACTCTTGCTTCTCGGTGGAGTTCCTGAAAGAAAGGGGGGAATGAGGAGAAAGAAGAAAAGTAGAGAGTGAGAAGAAGAAGAAGAAGAAGAAGAAGAAGAAAAAAAAAACACATTCCCTTCAAAGACCTGACATTTCCCATGCCCCTGCACTGTAGCTTTAAGCTCAAATGACAAAAAACAAACATAAGGTAACTAAAAGGCAGGCCGCAGTTCTGAGCAGAGAATCGCAGACAAACCACACTAAAAAGGTAGCCTAAAACAGCTTATGCTTTAAAAACAGCGTGAGTGTGTTTGAATGGGAAAACCCACCCAATGTCACCATCAAGGTTCTCAAACACCTCTCCACCGACAGTTTCATTGTCAGGGTTCAAGCAGATCTCGATCATGTTGTACACTGCGTTCTGACCCCATTCATTGTCCTTTCTTGCCTTGTTGAAGTGTCGTAGCCCATCATTGGGTTCACCTGTATACCTTATGTGCAAAATAGAAAACTGTGCGTAAAAATATGTTGCTTCGTTTTGAATTTTTTATAGTTCAAGGGCTTGTAAGGAGTTCTGTAGGCACGTAAGAGGTACGTAGGCAAATACACAAGATAAGTTAAGAGCTTTACCACAACAATTCATCTTTTAAAGGCCATAAACAAAAACTCAAATAAACACATGGATGATTACATATCTCTCCACTTGGTTAAGTTATCAGGTCTGTTGTCAAAGTCCTTCCATCTTCTGAAGAGACACTAGGATAGTTGGTCCCACTCATGTTCATCATCATGTTTGTGGAACATCATATGCTTACTATCAGATGACACTCTTTGAGTGACCTTGCCTAGGGGCCTGTTTATGACCTCCACAGGACTTGTAAGAATCTGTTGCTGAAATCCAAAAGAAGACTTAAAATGCCATCAAACTTACCACAGGTAAAGTCCTTTACAGTAGTTAAACCCAGAGTCAAACTTGGCCCTGGGGGAATGCTTCTCAGCCATGTCCAGAAAGCGGGGAACTTCGTCCAGCTTCCCTGCTCGTCTCAGCAGGTCGATCAGACGTGACAGTGTCGGGTAGTTGTCTTGCAGAGAACATATGCAAAAGAAATTATGGGCCAACCACCAATATTTACTGTGCATGTTTGAGTTTCCATCTCTGTTTACAGCATTTCCATGATTTTGAAAAGGGGAAATTCAACATGCTCATAAAAACGGAAGGGAACATGACCCATATCATACCAGGTTTGCGCTCTAGAAGCTGCTGAAAGTGAAAAATGGCCTGGTCGTAGTCCTGCTTCCTGAACATCAGGTCTGCCATCATCTACAGAGAGGAAATCGCATCTTGACTGCAATCCCCCAATATACTCATAGGACTATAAAGGTTTAACATTTTCATATTCAACTTAAGTGTATGACTACATGATTGTACAAATGGAGGCTGAAGAACTGACCAGAGTGGCAGATTCATTGACTTGGTCGCTCTTCAGTAACACACTGCATTGCTGCTGACAGGACTCCATATCATCCAGAGTCAGGTACAAGCGAGCCAGCTCCAGCATCACCTTTCAGCGAGAAAGGTCAGTTTTCAGGATATGTGACATTTTGGACGTTTTTTTATGTATCTGAATTAAATCTGAGAATCAAAGTTTGCGCAGACGTAAAAGGGCAAAAGGGCTGTGATGTTTCTGAAGATAAAACTCATTTAAAACGGTGTAGTAGTAAGAGTGGACAAACACAGGCCCCTGTGAGGAGAAGGCAGAATGGAGAGTCAGAATAAGCGAGTGAGGGAGAGAGAAAGAGGAGACTTTTGTGTGATCCAGCTGCAGAAAGACTCACTGTGAGCTACTCATTCAGGCCCACTGACCTTGCTATCGCTCTCACAATAAACAAGGGCCTCTTTGTAGAACTTGACAGCTCGCTCGTAGCCCCTCTGGCTGGAGTAGTGCTTGCCGATTTCGGCGCAGATCTCCGCGGCGAGCTGCTTCTGCAGGGGCACGGCATCCGGCTGCTCCAGCTGCACCCGCTTCAGCACTTTGGCCTGGACGTCTCGAGCCTGAGCAAGGAGAAAACGGCAAACGTCATGGATCACGGTGTTCTGCTTTTTTCGACTCCACCACAGGGAGGTCCGACAGAACCCTAGGTTCGACCTTGGCAAACAGCAAGGATAAGTGTGACTCGATGGACCAAGCGAGGCAAGATAGTAGCAGGACTGAGTTTTGTGTGTGGGGGAGAGTAAAATTGACAGACAGGTCTCAGATTCGAAAACAAAACCTGAAGTGAAAATACCCACCCTTTGGAGGGACAGAATGGCTTCATTATTTTTGGCAACCTTGCTCTGGACCTTGGCCAGCAACACCAGATACCGGCAATCCTCTGAGAGCGCTGACAGCTCATTTACTGCATTAGAGACCAAATAAAACACAGAAATGAAATTACTAAAATGTTGAAAAAATATATATACTGTTTGGGAAAATCTAATTATCCAAAGACAGGAAACAACTACTTTAATGAGGTATGCTGGAAACACAGAACTGGAGCCAATAATGCAGGTAATTAGTGCATTTAACCTGCTAAAACACTTATGTTACAAATTTATTTACGAAAACAGAGAACAAATTATCTTCCAAAATTCCAGTGAAATGAGTCTCCTATCTGAGTTCAAATGTACTCTAAACAGCACAGTAGTTTGTGAAACACAGTACCTCTTGAAACGCCATGAATACAAGATGCTAACTTTCTAACACAATCCAAATCTAAACATGCTATTACAAAGACATGACATGGCACTGTACGTGAAGGGTCAAACCCACCAGCATCATGAGTGAGGGCCTCATGCAGGACTTTCTCACAGCGCTCATACTGCCTCAGCTTCAGCAGGAGCTCTGCCAGGTCGTAGCGCAGGAAGTTCTGCTGCCCACTCCGCAGGGCCGCCTCGTAATAGTTTATTGCCTATAAATCACCAGATAGCGGGCTCTAATTAGGTGTCCACACATTCAAGTGCTTGAGCTGGTTAGATGAAGTCTTTACCAAGCATGAGTTTGGACTGGTGCAAACCTTTGCATAATTGTGAGTCTTGACAAGAGCTTTCCCAATCTTGCTGGCCAGAGCACCGTCTTTGGGGTTCTTTTTCAGAGCCAGCTCGTACACCTCTATGGCCTTCTCTGGCTGCAAGGAGCACATATTTAGATTCACATATTCCACAGACTATGTGAGTCATCTGAAGCAGGATGGAAGCCGAATATGGGCTGTTTACATTATTGTACAAATATTTGCAAAACAAACATGCTACATAAACTACTGGTAGCATGCAACGCACAGGTGCCAATTTTGAAAAAAAATCTAAAAAAGTCTGTTTTAGCCTTGCTTGTGTAGCCGTGATTACCATATTCTAGCAAAAACATCACAACCAAATGTAGTATTACCTCTTGGATGTCCATATAGGCATCACCCAGTAAAAGATATGTATGGGGGCTGGGCATTTTCTCCACCAATTCTCTGTTTTGAACAAGGAACACGTTAAAACACCCACATCAAACACTTTAATTGTTATCCGACCTGCACTTACTTGTGCATTTAATAGTGCCTAAGTTCACCCTTTGTATGGGGCTTTGTGCGTGGCGCAACTGTGCTCTCCCTGCTCGTCAACACAAGCACGAAGGCACGTAAGGAGGGAACCTGGAGGCTAAGTGATGACAACTAAATAAGCCCACTTCAGGAGCAGCAGAGGCCGCCTGGACAAGTCGCAAATTCCATAAGGCTCTTGTGAAACGGCATGGTGTAGCGGAAGTCCCGCAAAGTGCGGAAATTAGCTGAAGTGGGCCCAGATGGGCAGAGCTTAATTGGGGGTTATGTGTCTCAAGATACTCCACACAACACCATGAGTGGGCCGAGTCAAAAGGTCCACACCTGAATTATATTCCAGATATAGTCCCAAAAGATGAGAAAAGGTTGGTAACTATAGGGTTAATTCTGTCACACAATGCAGACTACTGTAGATACTGGAATAATGATGGGCCTGTGAATCATGCCTCTGATTATGCAGTGCTTAGTCTGTGCCTATTTGTAAGGCACAAATACATTTTAGAAAACAGTAACAGTCATTTTCAGCCTAGTTCCTCTCACCTGTAGCAGCTGACGTATAGACGTTTCTCTTTTCTGTGGTTCAGATAGATGTCTGCCATTTTCTCCTTGGCCTGGATGTAGTAGGGCTGCTCGGGTGTGATGTTTCTGAGCATGCTCAGTGCCAGCTCCGTGTCGCCGCGCAGCAGTGCCAGGTCGGCATTGGCGATGGTGACTCTCAGCTCCTCTGGGGTGCCTGTGAACTCGTTGATGGTGTCCTGCATCACTTTGGCAGCCTCGTGCTGACGGGGAAAAATTCATAAAACATTCAGTTTTATACCAAACAAACCTCCAATGACCAAATACTTACAGACTAGAATACCACTTGGAAGATTTAACAGACACCTCGCAAATGAGAACTGCATCTGGTCAAATTTAAAGCGAAAGACTGCAGTTCACCTATCCCATAATGTCACAGCACTGCATGTGTAAGCATATGGCTTGACCTTCATTTAACCCTGGCTGCTGGCTGACCTGCTCCCCGTTCATCCAGAGGGCCTCGGCCAGCTCCAGGAAGATGGAGACGCAGTCGGCCGTGCCCAGCTCCACCTTCCTGCCCTTGCCCTTGTGGGAGCCCACCCGCCGCACACCGGGCAGACTCATGGCCATCTGCAGGGTCTTAATGGCCTCCTGCAGCTCTCCTTGCTTCCTCTGTGCCTGGGCCTTGATCAGGTGGTACATCGGGTGCTCGCGGATCTGGGAAGGGCCACAGGTTTAGAGGTACAGTATATGGTTTAGTGTCACAGAATGAGAATGCCTAGGTGCAACTTAGTTGCCTGGGTATTGTTACCATCTTAACTAGAGGGACACTATGAGAGATTAACAGCAGATGGCTGAGAAACACTAGCTTTTTTGTATACCACAAGTAAAATAATAACAAAATGTAGACAAAAAAACAACAATGCAGTGCAGGTTAATTAAATCTTGTATTTTAAAGTAGCCTGTTAGGTGTGTAGTTAGGTCAGTCGGACAGACAGCAGGTCAGTTTAGATCAGTCAGTCAGGCTGAGAAAAACACGAGAGTAAAATGAGTCCTCACCTCAAAGTTGTGGCTGAGGCAGAGCTCCAGAGACTGGGAGGAGAGCTTGAAGCTGCCATGCAGGAGGTGGATCTGGGCCATGAGGAGATGGGCCTCGGCGTGGGAAGGACTGAGCTCCAGACAGTGCTGAAGACTGCTCTGAGCCGCCTCAATGTCACCTGCACAACACCATCATTACCCAGCTGAACTACACTAGAAAGGTAACTTGGAAAAACCCATACTAAGACAATGTTACCTACCGTGGCATGACAGCTAAGTGTGGTACTAGAAATGCTAAAGGCAGGTGCTAAGTAAAGATCAAATGTGTACCGTCATGGCAGACCTATGGGCTTTGGATTAAAGCATCTCCAAATTATATTTAAAGACATATACACCAGTGAATATAGTAGAACTAAAGCTGGAATGCCACCTTTAGAGCTCTCTCAGACTTAGTTGTGACGTCAAATGAGAAAATACTGAAACCCCTTGTATTTGGGCAGGACGACGTGCAAGAGCATTCCACATTGTGCCACTCACCTGACAGAAACCTGACCTTGGCCATGAGATATATGGCCTGGAGGAGGCCAGGGACGATCTTTACCACCGTGTCAAGGACGGAAGCACAGTGCTGAAGCTGTGGAGCTGGAGGCTGCCCCTGGGCTGGAGGCTGAGGTACAACGGGATGATATAAGATGGGAATGGAATAATATGGTTGAAACAACACCTATCATTACAGACAATTATGGAGCAGTTTAAATGCTTATCCCAGGAAGCTGAAAGCATACTGTGACTGAACGGAGATGCTGTCGGAATGCTGACCTTAGCAGGACAGAGTGCCAGGTACTCGACAGCAATCTCCAGGAGCAGGTCGGGGTTGAGGCGCTGGAAGTACTCCACTCCGAGCGGCAGCCCCTGCAGGGTGGAGAAGTGGGTATCCACCGCATCGTTCAGCAGGTTGGTCACCTCGTCCTGGGGCTTCCGGCGCTTCACGGCCAGCACTGCACGCAGATACAATAGCTCCTGAGAGAAAGGGAGAGAGGGATATTAAATTAATAAATATATGAATGTATGAATGTATGAATGTATGAATGTATGAATGTATGAATTAATGAATTAATGAATGAATGAATGAATTAATGAAGACCTGATAGCTGAGTTTTATTCAAGAATATGCACTTTTCCTATCCAGCATCTTTATCTACTTATCCATCCTCACCTATTCCTGCCTGCTTTAGTGAAAATGCCTCATAGCCAAAAACTTTAATGGAGGGACCTACAAAGCTCTTGAGCGCCAAATCCCAAAGTACAGCTCTATGGAAGTGTATAACTGAGTGGGTGGAAATTGCAAAAACACACTTCAAGAGAGGCAGATTGACCAAGAAAGGAATAAGCAAAGATTGGAAATACATACATCGTCTTACAAGAAAGCAGGTTTGTCATCCCATGACTAACCCTAGCTGGTGCCATAACTAGGCACTTGGCTCACACAAATAATGATTATTACTCAACACAGACCACCATTTCATCCACAACCCACAGGGTACACCGAGCCACTCCTCGGATTTGCTTAGTTTATGAAACAAATTAAACGCATCCTCACTATCAAAACAACTGAAATAAACAAGCAATTTCAACTAACACTGCCACTTAGCCACTTCTCACGAGAGAGAGAGAGATGACAAAATACTCTTGTGGGAGAGAAGTGGAGAGAAAGAATCCAGACACAAGCAAGGATCTCTGACTCGACTCGCTGGTGGGCGTACTGAGTGAGTAAGTGGTGACCCTCTCTTGTCCCGCCTCTCCCCGCCCCCACTCACCCCTGATTTGCCAATGGACTGCTGGATCTCAGTGAGGAACTCCAGCTGCTGCTCGGCGTCATCCAGATGGCCCTCCAGGAGCTGACACCTAATAATACCTACAGGACAGGGGAACACAGAGCCGGACAGGGGAACACAGAACCGGACAGGGGAACACAGAACCGGACAGGGGAACACAGAACAGGTTCAGGATGAGAGGGAGTGGCCTACCAAGACTTTCTCTTCTTCATGTAGGTCACAGCTCTGAGATAGTGGACTTCATTCATTCATTCATTCATTCATTTATTGTTCTCCCTGGTTTAAGAATGATGCTGACTACCAAATCCATATGGCTGTTCTAAAGTCATTAAACAGATTATTTCACTCTAAAAGGCTCTTTTTGACCTCCTGGAAAAAATAGGTTGTCTAAAGAGTTTCTAAAATGAAATGTTAATAGACAACTGAGCTGCATCAAATCTAGAAATTACTTATCCATTTCAGTGGGGCAATGTGCTATTTCTGTGTGTATTTCTGAGTCAACCTGAGTTTGACCCATGCTTTCCATTTAACCATTAAAAATGATTCTGTCAAAACACAGATATTCCGTTCAGGGATAAATGGATTTTTTAACCTGTGCTCTACTTTCCCGTCTTTCTGGGTCCACATTTTTACTAGGGACATAAATGATTTAAATCATCCGGTATTGAGTTAGAACCGGCAACTGCAAAACGGCCATACAGTGTAATCCTACGGAGAAAGCATCTGCACAATTTATTATTAAGTGTCTGGCTACATGGAAAGGATCCCTAAAGAGATGGACCTGTGTCTGTTTACCTCAGTAACTTTAAAGAAGCTCTAGAAAATTATTGTAACAACAGAAACTGAAACTAAAGGAACTGTAGAAACCGTGTAGTTTCCCTTTAAGGCGAACAGGTTAAGGTTCAGATTAATAAAAGACCACCTAATGTTACTTACGGAAAGGTCAATTTACATCATGCAATGGCAGCAAGTAATTCAGACTTTCTTCTATGTCACTGGCATCCTCTCAAAACCAACTGCCTCTAAAATCCTCTGTCTACATGTCTAGTTGTCTACACAGAATATCTGTTACATTTTGTCGTCACATGGTTCTATGTACTTCTAAAGGATACTTGAACAAGGCTGTAAATTTTCGGGGCTGTAAAATATTTGCCTGAGGGGTGAGGGAGGTCAGTTAAAGGGGATCTTCAGGGAAAACAACCCTAGGCTCCCTTCTTTGAAATTGTGTGGTGGTTAACTGTGTTGCCTGGTCATGTGTTCTCAAAGATTACAGGACCTCCAGCTGGCCTTACCCATCAAAGCTGACACACTGGTCTCATCCAGCGTCATGGCCGTCTTGTACCACTTCATGGCCTCCTTTATGCGACCCTGCAGGACTTGCTGATAGCCCATCTCCGTAGCAAGGTCGGAGTCCCTGGGTGCATGGGCGAAGGCCCGCTCCACCATGGAGTTTGTCTGCTGGAGGATCGGCTCAGCTCTTCCACACTATAGACAAAACAAAAAACAGAAACAAACAGATCAAAGTCATCCAAACAGTACAGTTGCTTTTCCTGTATATCGACTGTTGCAGGCCACATATTCAGACAGGGCTGGTGACTGAGCAGTGATGGGGGGGGGGTCTATGAAATGTCAACATAATTATGAGAGGGGGTGTCAAGTGACAAAAGCTGATAAATCCTACCAGTCGGGTGAAGGCAAGAGACATCCTGTAATAAAGCTCTGGGTTGTGAGGCTCCTGGATGTTCAGGTTATGGACAAGGTTTGAGAGGTGATTGACTGTCTGTGGAGCGGAGAGAAGGTGCAGAGTGAAAGTGTGACAGAAAGGGTGAAACATTTTTT
The DNA here is from genome assembly GCF_900700415.2 of Clupea harengus. NCBI lineage: Eukaryota > Metazoa > Chordata > Actinopteri > Clupeiformes > Clupeidae > Clupea > Clupea harengus. Next base: position 25,829,051 of record NC_045153.1, on the reverse strand, counting down.
CTTTCTTATGATCAGCATTTCAAATCTAGAGCCCCACTAGATGCTTAATAGTCTCTTGTTCATATTTAACAGTTATGATTTAGTTGACTGTTGAAAGAGTTCTTGAAGGGGTTCTAGTTCTAAGTAATTTAATATCACTTCTTGTAATGTTTCAGATCTTTCTGCTTTTGAAAGCTTGAGGCATTGATCAACATAGATGCACATTTGTCAATATATAATACATCCCACTAAACACTTGCGTAAGCAACAGAACAGTGTCAGTGACAGTGATATTAACATGAAACAACATACATGATTGCTATGGGAATGTAAATCCCAAAGAGTGCCAAACTGAAGACAATAAATATCTCTCTGAGCTCAGACTACATCATGAAAACAAAGTAGTCCCATAGAGAGTTTTTAAACAAAGCTTAATAAAGAGCTGATCAGGTTGTGGGAATTGATGGGCCTGTGGGTGTCTTTCTTGCCTCACTGATGTCTCCCTCTCTGCACAGGGAATGAAGTGCCAGCATTCTCAGGGCCTCCAGGTTGTCTTTGTCTCTTTGCAAAAGCCTGTAATTGAAGGACACAAGCAGGATGGTAGTGAAGACCAAATGGTGATGGGATTTCACTGGGATTGTGAAAGACGTAAAGACACACACAAAAAAAAACAGTATTAAGAGTATGAATGTCGGAGCAAGAATAACTGATGCTGAATAACTGATTTTCAGAGGTCTTACAACTGAAGGTTATTTATGTCTTTCGAAGCCGTCTCATTATATTTTTGATGAAGCTCAGATCTTTGAAAACAAAGGATTATTGTACTTCATTAATATCGTCAGAGACGCATACACAATGGAGATTAGAAAGAAGAATGTACACCCTAGTGTTACCAGGTCAGATCACCCTTCCCACATCCATCTATCCCTCCATCCCTCCATCCATTCATTCATTCATTCATTTCTTGGTCAGGTACTGAGAAAGTACTTGCAGGCTGATCACACAGTGGATCCACCTGATCCCTCCTCTCTTTTTTTTCTCTCTCCAGCTAGCGGTGCTCAACGAGCTGCATCCTGGGATCCGTGTGCCTCCAGCACTGGGACTCAAAGGCTCTTTATGCTGGCTGGGCTTGGCCAGGGTCTCGCCTGGATAGCTTTGAAGAACAATGGCTCACTCAGTCTACACAGGCTCAGTGGCACTGCAGTTGATGTTCATTTGCACTTGAATGATGCCTCACTTTCGCAAGGGGGCTGTCCACGTTTGCTTTTGTGATCACTCCCTCACCCCAAACACACAAACACACTTTTTTAATCCTCTCTTCTAACATGCAGAAATAAGTAAAGGTCAACATCTCATGGGGTTTACAAAAGCATGAGAGACAAAACGCTAAAAATGTGCACATCTGTCAGAATGTCTCTCAGACTTAGGCCACCTCTCCATGACCAGCCTGAATGGTGCTGAAAAGTAAGAGAGGCTGCCAACGGCATTTCAATGATGAGATGGTTTTGAACGGAATGACTGCAAATCGTACCCAGCTTTGTTCCATCAGTATGGTAACCGTACTCTGTGTGACATAATGACATGGCTAGTCACTGATTTGTTGCCCTATCTGACTTCCTTTTTCAGTGTGTGTTGTCAGCCCATCAATTCGAGAAAGGACAGTGGCAAACAAAAACTGTTCACTTTCCTAAAATCTTCACATGACTTATAAATCCTACATAGTCACTCAATAGTATGGATACTGTGGGCTTTGTGTAGCTCCCACTGCAGCCACTGTTACCACTGTAGCCTTTTATTTTACATTTCCTAGTTATGACAGCAAGACCATAGACAAAACCAGTTCTGTAATGATTAAGATCTTGCACTGGTTAAATGCGGTATGATCTAGCCGTATGGATCATTCAGTCCTATGGTGGTTGATACAGCTACACAAGCTTAAAGAAAAGACATCTTTCAGTCTGTAGCTTCACAGTGTAAATGTCAATAAGTACCTCTGAGCTTCATCAATAGTCTGCTCCCAATTCTGCAAGGTCAGAAACAGCTGCATCTTCTTCACAAAAGCTGGAAGGAAGCCAGGGAAACTAACAATGACGTGGCTGACCATCTCTAAGGCTCCTGAGTAGTTTTGGCGAAACTCATAGTACTGAACCTAAAAAGAGAAAATAAAACCATACAACTGAAATTCAGAAATACAATAATGTCTAATTAGTCATTTTAAAATGCAATGTAAAAGGCCATTCAGCAAATGTGGTGACAACAAAAGAGAAGTTTTTTTTTTAATGTGGGTGGCCTGACCAACTCTATGTTTGATGACTCCAGAAAATCTAGCACATACTCCTTGTATTCATAAATAGGCTAGACTTTGAGCCTGCACCTCACCTTTCCCATCAGAGCCAGAATACTGCCATTCTCTTTCAAGCCCTCATCGAAGTACTTCCCAGACTTCTTGGCATAAGCGTCCTTATCAGATGTGAGGTCTATCCATCCTTTCAGGATAATTCCCTTGACAACAGACATAGATCCAATTAAAATGTAAAGTGCTCTCTCTTCCGTTTTTGTAATCAATAAAATATTGATAAAGCAATGCCCTATTCTCAGTAAAAGGAATTATGCTCGCCAGTGTCAGTGCCATCTGGTATTAAGGTAATTATTATGAATAGTTTTTTTTTTCCATATGATATCATACACTTTACCTTTCATGCCATGACTCACTTATCTGTGCCTTAATTAAGTGAAACTATGACATAGGTTACAGACTCATTTGACAGACATACCTCTTTAGAACCATTGGAGATCTTTATCATTCTATCAATGTATTCCCTTGCTTTATCGTTCCGACCCAAAAGCCAGAGGAACATCGCTGCATTGTACAAAGCCTTAGGGCTTGCACTCTTGCGATCCTCCTTAACTCTTGCGTCGAACTCCTGGATAACATCTTGATCTGAAAATACACGACAATATAAAGATGCGATCATTAAGGAAAATGCAAACGGTCTCCAAAAACTAACTGTAAAATTATAACAGTAGTGCACTTACCTGGATTCGGTTTCTTCTTGTGAGCATACACAAGTGCCATGACGGAGCAGAGAGATACATCACGTTTGTCACTTATTTGCTCAAATTCCTGAATGGCATCTTGGACTTGGTCTACAATATAGAATATATTCATGTGTAGCGTAGTATAGACACAACACACAACTGTAGTGTTGTTCATTTACTTTTGTTGAAATCCTTTTAGCTGACAGCTTACCTTGCAGAAGAATACCATAGGCATGGAAAAATGCAAATATAGGATTGCCGCTAAATTTCGTCTGAGCTTCACTTGCAACTCCAATGACATTATTTGAATACTTTTCCTGGCAATAATACAGAATTGAGGCCTGGAAAACACAAGCGTGAATGCAAATAAATACAAGCGCAGTATCCGAAGTGTTATCAGATGGCTAACTTTCTACACTAAACGGTGTCTTAGGGGCGCCTGCTTATAATTCAGTAGTGTTATTAAATCATAAACGTATGCCTAAAAGTAAAATGATAGCATAAGTAAGCTGATAAAAGAGAAGACTGTGTAATATTTCGACAGGTCATCTCATCTTTCGACGGTTTGAAAATGCACGCATATATGCAGACCCCCACCAATCAATTTCTGAGTAAACTGGACAGCTGACAACGTTTTATTCTAAAAAAAGTGTACAGATGCAACTACGAACTTTCTAAAAGAGGCACTTAGCTTCATAGAAGATGAACGATGATGACATAGCTTGCAGCTACTGTAGCCGCCTGCTACTTACCAGGGCTGTTTCTTCATCCTGTATGTCGGTCATGGTTCCAATCAACTATCTATACTAAGAACACTTAAATCGAAACAATGTAACATAATTGTTGAGGATGCAACAAGGCAGCAACAGCTTACACGTAATACATTCACGTATTTTTCGCCATCTTGATTACACGACAGAGCGTCTTAGCAACCAAACAACCGCCGCCATTTTTGTAAGGTCAGGAATGAAACGAAAGAGTGGGTCAAGTCTCTCTCACACACACACACACGACCACACCACACTACACGCTGACAGAGCTGTTTTGCAGGGGTGTTAAACAAAAATTATGACAAGGACTATGGCTGTCCTTCTGTCGATTTAATCATGTTTCTATAGGCATTTCTATATAGCTTTGTAGCATATTCTGTCAACTTTGCATTCTACAGGTTCTAAAAGTAAGTAGGCTACATTCAGTAAATTGGTTCAGTCATTTGGTTCTGTAAATGCATGGACATTAAAAAGAAAATGTACTTTTGAATACTTAAGTATTTTTAAAAGCAAGTAGGCCTACTCCAGTACTTTGTTTGAACAATTCTCACCTATATTGGTGTAGTTTATTTGACCAGGATTATCTAGGCATATTAACTGAAATAATGGAGCTGTGTATCCTACGTTGTCCATCTCTGGTTTTATCTGACAGGTAGTCATTTAAACTACAGTTCTGCATTAAAAAGTTACTTTCGCAAGTTTAGCTAGCTAGCAGTCAGGAGGCCATAGCACACAGACAGCTACTTGGTCTGAAATAAAGTACATTTTCTCCAAATCAACTCACTAGACAACCAACAGTCTTAGGCTCAAAATTATCACAACTACTTGTGGATTATGATAGATGGCTCCAAAAGTCCTTAATCATTACAAAGAGACATACTGGGCAATGTTTTGGTAAATCCCACAAGTCTCCCATTGAATTCGATGGGGCAAGGGCTTTCTCTGGTCTGCATAAAGCGGGATAATCCACCCACCCCACTTGCAAACACGGAAGTGGCTGTATGTTTGCGACGCTCGCTCCGCCTCAATCCTTTCTGATTAAATGTTGAAACCACACCTGGCTCTGACACTAGATGGTGCTTTCGCCTTACTTTGAGCAGATGCGCTCAGAGGCCTTATAAGTATGCGTATCGTTTGAAGTCCGGACTGTGTTTCAGTCTGATCTGGAATTATCATGTTTTCCTAACCATTTTCTTAACCTCAGGTAGTCCTATAGAGCCATTATTGAGCAAGTTGTGAGAGATAGAAACAGTAATTCCCGATCTCTGTTATTCCACTTGTTGCCTACATTAGCCTACATTTTCATGTACTGATGCTCTTAACATTGCACTCCTAAAACGCAGGACGTATCTAATATAGCATGGTTCTTTACAGTGAATCTCAGTTGTCTCACAACCTTCAAGGACATCCCTCAAAAATCCCTCTAAAAAGTGATGGTGATGTGACTGGGACAACCGTTGGATATGTATTTTTTCCTAACTGGTACATTGAGCTACAAGTCCACTAGCCTGCAAAATGTCAGTGAATGCAAAATTCAGCTCGAAACATCCCAAAATGATGTGGATCATGCCGAAAAGAAAATTGTGCAGAAAGGAACATTGTGCAGAAAGGAACATTGTACAGACCAAACATGGCAAAAAGCGGGGGCCACAGTGGAAACTCACAATTTCCATAGCATGTAAAACTGAGGTGTCAGTGCTTTAAATGAATGGAAATGATCCGTGTCAGATTCTGTGGTTTGGAACACATCTGAAACTCTGAGATAGAATCCATCAGAATACATTTGGTGGTCAGTTGGTAGTCACACAATCTGCCCTGTAAAGCATAGATTGTGCACAATAGAGTTCATTCAGACACAAGCTGGATCAATGTTTTTTTTTTTAATCCACCACAAAGCCTTCTCAGTTCACAAAAGGTTTTCACTCATAAACCAGAATCTGTCACTAACCATTCAGTTGTGATATGAATTGTTGACATTAGCTTCTATTTACATAGTATTCCTTTGTGACACAAACTGAGTGCTGACCATAACTGCAGCGGCTAAAACGAAACACACACCCCCGAAGTTGTTAAGTATTACAAAACACAATTGGGTGAAAAAGATTGATTATGGAGATTATGAAATTTGAGCTTTTAACATTTAGGAAGAGTTGTGCAAATGGTCAGTGTCCCGCTGTAGGCCCAGGGATGTTGTCCCAAGAGAGACCTTACACGCCTTGTCAGATACAGTTTCACACAGGCTCTGGCATATAATCATTACTCTCTGTAGCAGTCATGGAGAGAGTAAATCAGGTTGGTATTGAGCCCTGCACATCGGCCATGGTGACTCTGATTCAGCTGGTCCCAAGAATATAGCAGACAGACAGCACTGGTATCTGACTCCGCTTCTGCCCAAGAGGGACTGTTTACATTATATGTGCCCCTCAGTTTTGTTGTATTTAAGGTTTTGAATGCCTTTGGGATAACGCATGGCATGTTCCATGAAAATCCTCAGTAAATTTGAGAGTCAGATTTGAAATCATAAATATCAAGCAACTAATAGTCGTTCAACTGAAATGTTTTCATGTATATGCCACACCATAACAAAATACAGTAAGTATTAGGGCATAGTAGTAACCTAACCCTTACAAACAACATCAGGAGACACATTGTAGCAGACATCAACACTTAGAGACAAACTATGATGGTTGTTTCAGCTTGAAATAGCATTATCCTGTTACTTGTAACCTATTGTTTTCTGTTTAATTTAGCAATTTTCAGAATTTTCTTGTCATCTAGAATGCCATTCGGTTATTTGATTTGATAGCTAAATATTGTGGATTTGCATCCTCAGTTGTCTCACGTGGATGACTGATTTATTTAAATGGTGTTGGTACAACCAGAGCCGTTTCCTCTCCATGGTCGTAAATATATCACGTCAGCTAGAAAGGTTTGTGTCAGTTTTATGATGTATTTCTGAACCACATAATTGTAGACCTATTGTTGCAAGTGTATAGAGGTTAAGAGGACGCTTTTAAGACCTTTTAGGATTTCATATGCCTGGTCAGCTTGAGAAGAGCCCATCATAAACAGGCTGCCTTCCTCATCCTTTCTATTCAACCGCTTGACCATGGCTTCACTTCATGACTCTAAACAATTGCATTTGTAACCACATTAACGCATTTGGTATTGACAAAGTCCATTTTATCTACTGCTGCAGTTGCTTTAATAAGCTATATCAATAGCGTATAAGTAGCTGTAGGATTTAATTTGATTGATGCATATGGTCCATATGTCTTTTCTTAGTTAGTTCATAGAATATTAATTCAGAGAATAGTCTCCACACATCAGAAACAGATTTGGATTCATAGTTTTCACGTTTATGCTAGTTGACTAAAGTTTGGAGACACGTGAGGGTACAGGGCAGATTTGAACTGGAGAGCTTGCAGAGCAGACAAAGTTCTGAAAAAAAGGAGCTGGCCTGCCCAACAGACACAGAGCCGTGATGTCATGTTGCCAAGCAACAGGAGGGGGAGAATCTGCAACCTCACTACTCATGTCAATGGCTGAATGAGAAGGGACCTCCCTGTGTTCGGTCCTGCCTCCAGCACAGGGAACACTAGCTAGTGAGAAGGGGACATTGCTGACGCTGTGTACACTTGCGCACCATATGAAAACAATAAGGAACAGTGGCCTGTGGGGGCTGTAGGTGGTCGGGCTTATCCATTTGTTTGTGCTTTAGCTGAGAGCATATTGATTTTCCTCTGACTGGCACTTTGGACTTGCTATGTGTGAGAGGTGGGGTACCAGGATTTGAAGCTGGAAAATGTTAAAATATCAGATTACTGGTTCACATGATGTGTCATGGACAATATCATTATGTCCAACCCACATGGAAAAGCTGTACAGTTTATTTCCAAGGTTTAGGGCATTTGTTCAAGCTACCGTTCTGTGCAAAATGTTTGTTAATTTATAACTTCATATCCTCTATAAACACAACACAACAGGTCAATTCCTAATTAGTCCTCGTGGCTTAAGCTAATGGGTTTCAGATGACTGCAAGTCAACCGTCAGCTATTTTCCAAATTGTTTGGCTACAGGTTCTAAGGATACTAATACTGCGCAGGAATAGGGATGTTTGTGGTGGAAATTAGATGTGTACTCTTGTCTGAGAACAAATGGAAGGAACCGCAGATAAAAGCAATACCTCTATCTCTCATTAATAATTTATCAAACGCTTCACACACAAGATGTTTATATCTTCTAACCACAGCTTCTGAGGCCCTAAGACACTAGTAGTATATTTCCTAGCTAAAGATGGGAAATGTATGTAATGTAATGGTGTATACCATCATGTATATACAATGCATATAGCCTACACCGACTCCTTTAATTTTTTTACATTTTGTTTGCTTCCTACAGTGTATGAGATGGATGGCACGATGGCACGAGAGTGTGTTTAGCATGGCCACTTAAATCATGCAGCACTGAAGCATTTTCTGTTAAGTGCTCATTACAATCTCTGACAAATGGACATGCTCAGGAATCGGGGGGTCTTTCCGGATGTGAAGTGGGACTAATGCGGATTGTGGTTGAGCTGAAATTGAAATGAGCAGAGTAACATTCATTAAAATGGGGGATTGGAAAAAAAGCTCAGGGTCCTAATGCTTTAGTAATTATGTGTGGTTAGCCACTTGAGGAAGGACCTCCTGCCCATCTTTCCTAGAAAAGACATCATGTTGTTCACAATGAGGAGAAGATACTAATCACTTTATTGTAGAATTATTGAGAGTCCAATGCCAGCTATGATGTTTATGTCTCCAGTTACAACACCAAAAATCTAAAACAAAATATACTCTCTTTGAATGTATGCATAAGTACATAATCTTAATGGTAAAACTAAAATATTATATATTTGAGAAATGTTTCTGTCCTCTTCTCTTTTGGTTAAAAGAATGTTCATTTAATTCACATTTCATTCACATTTCATTCAACATTTTTGAATTTATACAGACAGATTAAAGTTGAGATAAGCCAACACAAAGCTAGCCCTACTAGAACAGTATATATCCTTCTATAGTTTTTTAATCTTTCTTTTACTTGAATAATTCAAATCAAGTATGGAGTTGGGATAATTAATCCAACATCAAAGTGGTGCAAAAAAAATGACATTCCCACTGGCATCCTGTCGAACCTCACCATACAGCACTTCTGAACAGTGCTGCTTTCTCATAGATGCAATTTGTCATTTGTCCTGAGACAACCTGAGGGATGGAATAGAAAGTTTCTTTGAAAAAAAAAGAAGTCTCTACAGTGTGAATTGGGAGGATACATGGTGCATGCTGCCATTATTAATAGTCTCAGCTGTAACAAAAACAATAACATGACCATCAGAAATAGTGCACTCTGAACCAAATGTACATAAGAATACGTACTGAAAGCAGACATATTGTCACATCCCCAATAATAAGTTGTTCAGCAATGCAGTGTCATAGTCACAGGCTGTAATTGGAGTGAGCTCCTCAGATATTTTTGCTTTTAAAGTATTTGCAAAACAAAGCCGCTTGACTGAAACAATGTTTGAGTCCATCTCAGGAGACTGATGTGACTGCCATGTCTGGCCTCAGTATTTGTGAGACAACAGGGCCATGCAAAGCACCGCGTCGGGCAGAGATCGCTGATGGCCCTGAAAGATCATGTTTCATTCGCATGATTATCTGTGGAACCATTTCCTGTTGGCTGTCCACTAGGTTGGCCCGGCTGGCAAATGAGCCAGGAGTTTTACAGCTTCACACAAAGCACACGTCAATCTGGTGGCTCCTTACCCATTTTGAAAGATGCCTACCGGCATAACTCAACTTCTCATTGTTTGACATGGACTTCCACATGTTGTTGGCCTACTCCACTTCTATATATTAAAAGTTACAACAGCTTTGTTATCTGCAAATGTAATAAGGTATTGTGTAAAACAGCTTTGGCACAATACCTACCATTCTGGAAGTAGCATGGAGTTAAAAATCAATTTAACATCACACTTACACGTAACAAACCACGTGGTTCTAAACAGTGATGAATTCAACTCCGTAGTGAAGGAATAAAAAGCAGTTGCACAAACATACCTGAGGTACATGGCATCTTTATTCTTTTGGCTTTAAAAAACAGTCTTGTGCATGCAGCCCCATTATTCACTACAAGCATAATGCATACATTATAAAAGATGGTGTGTCTGTGCAAACAAAACATTCATTATTTGTAAATATATCACATGCATATACATGTCATATACTGTTTGCATATAAATTATACACAGATAATGAATGCTTTTATTACATGCATAATGAGCCAGTGTGACATTTATAATATACTTAGCATTGCAATTTAAACATGTCATGTGGTCTCTGCAGAGGGATCATGGAAAAAAAGGAAAATCATGACGAGATGAAAAAACACATATATAAAAATGTAAACAAATGTAAGTGTCCATGAAGGATGTGTTAAATTCCATGCATTCCATGCACTGCCACAATCATATCCTGCCTTGCTCACTCGAGATCTGCCCTGGAAATCATTATTTACTCTTTGTGCTATTAGCTTGTCATGAACAATATAAGACATGAGATATAGCACATGTCAATAATAATTATAGTAATAATAATAATAATAACCACAGCATTTCATTTATACATCTCTTTTGCTGGATCACTTGAGGAAGTAGCTGAATAAAAACTGCAGTTTAGACTGTGATACATACCGTCATATAAATCAAAAAACAATTCTTCAAATAAATATTTACAAAGTAAATAGACAAAATGTATATATTACAATATTACTACAATTAGAGAGGAATAGAGTGAAACCAAGGAACTCCCAACAAAATGCATAGGTGCATTTGCTTACACAAAAGGGACAATATAATACATTATGCACATTCAATTATATATATATGTATTTCATGACATACATTGTAAATTTAAACAATATAAACATAATACATAGTAGTACAAATTGTACAATATAGTAAGAAACTCATTTAAATATTGTATGTTTTAGAATTTATATATCTACAGTAAATAATTCATACATATGAGAGCAACATATAGATCAAGCTCTAAATATGGTTGCCATTTCATTGTCCCCTTTAATTTTGTACTTTGCAATACCAGTTTTGGACCCAAAGCCTTCTTGCTGATGGGAGGTATGACCATACACCAGAGAACGCAAGCTTTATCGGGGGGAAAACAAGACATGCTCACAATACAGAAGAATGTCGGTGATGCTTTGTAAAAGAAACACACCCCTCCAGATCAGGTGTCATACAGAGGGCCAAGATTGCTACATGTTGCCTTAAGCTGGACCGTAGTTAAGAATAGTTTATTGTGGGATCGGTCTGTTGTTCTGATCAACATTTTTTGTACTATGTGCAGCTGGCCTGAAACCACTGGCATATGCTCATAGCCTCGAGCAGTTCAGCTTTCCATCACAGAAACCTCACACAGTGTATGGAGAGCCATGGGCTTTCATGCAAGAGATGAACACACAAGTCTCAAGATGTTTCATCTTTTGCACTTTGAAAATTAAAGCATTTTTCCTAAGCTAAAATGTTCCTTATTTTTACAGCACAGTCGCCCCATTGTCAATACCATGTCAAATAGTCTTACATACTGTCAATAACAGATTAAAACAGCTTTTAAATGACATATAATTTAAACATGTACGGCATTTTGAAGACGGACACTGGTTGCAGCAGTGACATTTGAGAGCTGCTGAAGAATACAGAGTTTGCTGACATGAAACAGCCACAGCACTTAGAGCACTTTGGAATGAGCCACCATCATGTTCCTCATATATATATATATATATTAACTGCTCAGGATGTTTTTCCCAAATGCCTAAGAATGCCAGCAACAGTCAGCTTTAATTGCAGCAATCTGCAGGCGCTGTTATTTTGACAGACATCCAAAAGCTAGAAGGGAGTTTAGATGCTGTAACATTTGAGGGCTATGAATTTTTTGCCACAAAAACAAAAGCATGTGGCTCCTTCACTTACTTCCTTCACTTCCCTGGTCATTGTCTTTACATTTCACCTCCTGCTCCCTCTTGTCTTTCACATACTTGTCTTTTTCTGATCCTGTCACACTGTTGCAGGACTGAGGAGACAGTGTGGAAGGGCTTCTGTCCAAGCCCTTGTCCGAGGAGGCGCTCTCGTTCAATTTGTCCGTCGAGCCTTTGTTCGGGGGGTTTTCTTCATCCTCCTCCCTGAAATTAAATAAGCTGGAGCCTTTTTTGACAGTCCGCCGGATCAGAAACCTCCTGAAGGACCTCTGGATGAGAATGGCCGACATGATCTCCTGCTTGCGCCGCAGTGTGGATGTGATTGGCTCATAGGACACCTTGGAGGGATTGGAGGCCATGAAACGTTCCTCCATCTGTCCCCTCAGGATGTCCAGCTCACCACCCTCACCCAGCACCCGCTTGGTGAAGGCAAACAAGATGTCCAGACAGTGAATGCGCTCACCACTCACCATGGGAAGGTCCATGCTAATCAGCTGGACCGTGTTGGGCTTGGCCATGCGAAGAGGCGGGTTCAAAGCATCTGCGAAATCCGACAGTTTGTTGTAGTTGATGAACTGTGTGGCTTTGGAGTCAAACTTCTCCCAAACCTCGTAGAACATCTCAAAGTCGTCCTCTCCCAGCGGCTCGGCGCTCTCCTCCGTGGCCACGCTGAAGTTCTCCAGGATGACGGCGATGTACATGTTGATCACGATCAGGAAGCAGATGATTATATAGCTCACGAAGAACGCGATGCCCACAGCCGGCCTCCCACAGTCTCCTGTGTAACGGCTTCCGGGGTTCTCCTTCTTCGGGTTGCAGTCCGGCTCAGTGTTGAGCACCGGAGACAGGAGGCTGTCCCACCCAGCCGAGGTGGTGATCTGAAACAAGCAGATCATGCTGTTGCCGAACGTCTCGAAGTTGAACATGTCATCAATGCCGTCCTCCTTCTTGACGTAGGCAAAGAAAGACATGCCGAGGATGGCATAGATGAACATAACCAAGAAGAGCAGGAGCCCAATGTTGAACAGGGCTGGCAGTGACATCATCAGAGCAAACAGAAGAGTCCGGATTCCCTTGGCACCTTTGATGAGACGGAGGATGCGGCCAATTCTGGCAAGGCGAATGACTCTGAACAAGGTGGGTGAGAAGAAGTACTTTTCTATCACCTCTGCAAGAAAACAACCTGGAAGAATAGAGGGAAGTGATGAAACTGACAGGGTCCTGCTAAGCCAATGATATTTTATCGTATAGCTCATTTGAAACACAGGTCCACAATCAGTACTTACCAACTACTGAAAGGATGACAACAATGAAGTCAAATACATTCCAGCTGACAGTGAAATAGTAATGGCGAAGTGCAATCATCTTTAAGACACATTCTGAGCTGAACAGTGCGATGAACACCAAGTTAATTGTGTTAAGGACTTCCGTCTTCTCGTCGCTTTGGTCCTCTGTCTCAACCATCATGGTTACCATATTGAGGCATATAAGAACCATAATCAAAATGTCAAAACCCTGCTTGGTAATGAGATCAAAAACAAATCCTTGGATCATGTTCTGGAAAGGAAAAAAAAAACAAGCAGTCTAATTTAGTTTGCATAACAATGTGGATGTTACTAAGAATATGAAGTAACTTACATGATACATGACACTGACCTATGTGTGTGGCATTTCAAAGTTAATATTAAATGCACATTGCTTTACTCTTTCAACAATTTGAACAGATATAGATATTCAGGAGTAGTATGATGCTTAGACACCTTAACACAAGGAATAAAACCAGGCCCGGTGCTTTTTTTTTCACATGCCTTGTATATGGCCTTAAATTGAGAACTTTTCAATGGCAAAATGTTACTACTGACTTACTGATGGTCTAGGAATGGGCTTTTGGGGCTTCTTTGATCCAAGCTTTTTCATGGCATTGTAATACTTCTTTTGTTCTTCAGTCATGAAGATATCCTGACCTCCAAAGTAAAGGGGGAAAACCATACAAGTTAAATACTTGCCACAGATACCGTTATTCTACATTTGTTATTGCAAACATCCAAATCTTTTGTAGAATAAAGGCAATGAAAAGTTTAATATGTTATTGGAGACAAACGTGTTGGAATTGACAGAACCCAAGTGTTTCAAAATAGGCACTACTTGCAACAAGCCTTTTAATGAAAAGCATAATTAGGTGTAGACATCTGTAATTTTTTACTGAAAACTGTGAAGATGAATTCAATTGAATTCTGTGCTTTATTATTGTCAAGTACAGATGAATGTAACAGAACAGTATCAGCAGGGGACATTTGGATTCATGAGCCAGTGCATGCCCTTCAGAAGACTTATCTTTTTCTTCTGCTGATTGAAGTTGTCAATAATGACACCAATGAAGAGATTGAGGGTGAAGAATGAACCGAAGATGATAAACACAACAAAGTAGACGTAAGCTACCATTTTTTCTTCGAACACAGGCTGGTCATTCACCTGCAGACAGACAAGCAAGCAAAACCCACAACATGATTCAACACATAATAAACACTGTGGCCTTATGTCATTGACATGCAAAATCTGCCCGCAAAAACTGAATGCTAATTACATTATCTAATTACGGGGCAAATTCAATTTGGTAGTATCATCGCACACCAAAGTATCAGGTGCCTTCAAATGTGGACTGACGCGTTATGTGTGTGTGAGCAAAACACTTTGTTGTGTTGTGGAATGTAAATCTGTGTTTTAAACCACGGACAGCAATATCTTATTTCTGTGTGGTTAACATCTCAGATATGATCAGTTTAATGTTTACTCCAACAGCTGTCTTGGAAATGTGCAGTAGTGAAAATTAAAGTGAACAATAATCATAACATCATAACACTGACCACCCAGTTATTGAACTGGCAGCGAATTTAACTGAACAGAATATTTTACTTAAGCGATACGGTATATGTACCATATGTGTATTTCGTTTAGTAGATGGGTATAGTATTTTGGCACAATTGAGCCATTGAGGCGGTCCAGGCACTGGGCTCTGTAAAGCGCCTTGAAACAATTTTATTGTTTTATTGTATATAAATCAAATTGAATTGAATTGAATTCCCACATACAGTACAGTGTATAAATGCATTAAAAGCCCACAAAAAGACATGCATTTTATTGCACCATACTCACTCAATTGCAACCACTGATTCTGCTGAATGTTTCGTTTCCCTGTTTTAAAATGCTCTACGTATTTCCATGATATGGCCATTTGTCTATCTGTGCATATTGTCAACACCAACAAATATTTGACTTGTTTCCACTACACATGAATTCATATTCAACATTCTGAGAGTATAAGTGCAAATAGCAATTCTCCTTGACTCTTCCCAAATCAAATAAGTGACCATTATCTTTTAATTTTTTAAAAAAATGAGCCACATAAGCAACTTACTGCACGCGAGTCTACAGCAGCATACATTATTGGCATCCAGCCCTTATACGTTGCCTTGGGACAGAGAAAGAAAAAAGCAATAATTAAAAACACTATGGAATGTGGCAAACAATTAGTCTGATCTATAACCTTCTATAGATCAGTTCTAATAGTAACAAAATGACGGGATGCATTTGTGTTGTTGTATTTACACCCAATACACAGCACTGATGAGAGGCACTGAAAACAGAGCCAAATCTGGTTCTGGTTCATTGTGAGTGCACTAAGGCCAAACCACTTGGGCTGCAACAGGGTCGTAGAGGTGGAGTGGGCGAGAATTTTTCTTGACTTTTATCCTTGACAGGTCAGGATTAAAAGTGGATCAGTAACAACAAGGAATCATGGCAGTTTGTCTAATTGGGTTTCAAACAACATTATCTGTTTGTAAGTTTGATGTAAACTCAGTGTTCAAAATACTCTACAGGCAAAAGATGTTTGCAACTTTTGAAATGTAATGTAACTTATGGAGGAAGCCACCCTTTAATCCCTTTAACCCTAACTCGCAATCATATCTTTAATCTACATTGCCTATGCTGATAGTATACAAACAAGTTTCAACAAAATGTAGCTCCTTTACAGTGTCAGGATGGACATAGTCCAGTTGCATCCCCATTACAACCATTATTTTACTGTCAGGATATGAGCAGAGAAAACCACGGTTGCAGTACTCATACCTGATTACATCTAATGACTGCTAAGTTGTCTTGCTCAACTTTTTGACCCCCCCCTAGAACACCATTTCTGGTAAATTACTGTGACATTGAAAAACCTTACCACTTGCAATAAGGCCAAGTAGCCAGCAGCTACATTGTCAAAGTTAATCTTGACGTTTTTCCAAATAGCCCCATCTGTCTTGTTGCACTCTGATTTGTTTGCAACTATTTCTCTGGGAAATATGTCTCCTGTGGTAGCATTGGCACAATAATGGTATTTTCCGGCAAAGAAATTGACTCCCATGATGCTAAAAATTAGCCAGAAGATGAGGCAGACCAGCAGGACGTTGAAGATGGAAGGAATTGCTCCCAGCAGAGCATTCACCACCACCTAAAGGCAAAAGAATATATTATTTATTGTAATATTTTAACACTGATTTCCGTGACAGTGATACATTATTTTTTTTAGTTTAGACATTAGTTAACTCAAATAGTCTGACTCGGTTGTGGTGAAAATAGGAAAACACAAGAGTGAAGTGATATACTGCCAGTGTACAGTACATATCAATATCTGCACGACACAAGAGTGAATTACAGCACACACCATTGACAACTAAAGCAAAAACAACAACAGAGGAAAGTATTCGGAAAAAAGATGAGGAAAAGATGAGGGAAAGTCATATGCCTAGGTCACTGTTAAGGTGTTTACTGTGTGTAAAGTTAAAGTGAGACAACAAAGCAGAAAAAACCTTGTAGAGGCACGGTGAAGTCACAAAATTTTGTTAACTGCAAATGAAAAAAAAATGACACATGAAAAAAAAAATCATGTTAAATCCACGCCTGGTAAGCAACACCAAAACTCAGTACAGTTTCAGAGGAGACGTAGAGGTAGAAGAGACCATAGATAGATAGATAGATAGATAGAGAGAGAGAGAGAGAGAGAGAGAGAGAGAGAGAGAGAGAGAGAGAGAGAGAGAGAGAGAGTGTGAGGCGAGATAACGAGAAACATCAATATAACTGCAGAGAGAAGAGAGGCGAGCATGCAGACAGGAGAATCCAGTGACTACCACGTGAGGACAGGCCACTGTCACAGCAGCTCTGGAAACTTAACCCACCAAACATGCAAACATTTCATCAATAGGAAACACATTGATTTCCTCCCGACACCCCTCCCCCACCCCATTACATAAACTGAGGTATCTGCATGCTTACTGTAGCCACAACTGCTCCATTATAGCTATTCAGTAGGATGAGGGAAATAGTCTCAAATAAACCTGCAGCCAAGTCTATAATTTTCCTTTTGTCATAATTAAAGCTACTTTTTTTCAGACTGTTGACTGACGATTATACACATACTCTTTCGGGCAGATGCCAAAACAAGGCTAGGTCTTGCTAAATTCAGGGGCCAGTGATCAGTTGTGTAGACTTTAAAAGAATGGGTAGGTCATTAAGTCATGTCGATTCAATTGGTATACAATGATTACATTCCCCCTGACAGTGATTTTTATTCTCAAAAAGCTCAGGTCTTTTTCAGGTCTCAAAAGCTCTGAAAAAAGAAGACATTTGGCCAGAGAAGGATGGCAGGGTGAGGAAAAGCATTGTAATTAATCACACATGCACATGCTTGCAAAAAACGACTATGACTGTGTACGTGTGTGTGTGTGTGTCCTTTCATTTGGGTGTTTTGTGTCTGTATGTCTGTGTGAGTGCCATAGATTCAATGGCTCTTACCCGCATGCCCTCGAAACGTGACATGGCTCTGAGGGGCCTTAGAGACCTTAGTGTCCTCAGGGACTTAATTGCACCTTGATTGTACTCCAGAGCGTTGGCCACCATGCTGATTATAGAGATCTGAAGACAAAAAACAACCCAAAGGACATTAAAAAGGACTTAGACAATGTTTTGTCGGCTCTCAACTCTCACTCAGATAGATTCCATCAGATTAAATCAGATAAAACACAACGTTGTGAAGAACAAACTTGAAAAAAAGCATCAGGCAGCCTTTGCTACATTGTGGCTGAGTTGTCTGAGGCTGACCCTAATGTAAAGTCAGATATGGCACGTGGAGAGTACAGAAACTTACATCAACTATAATGAAGTCCAGCCAGCACCAGTAGTTGGTGAAGTATCTGACAAATCCATAGGCCACCCACTTTAACAACATCTCCAAGATGAATATATAGGTAAATACTTTATCGGCGTATTCCAGGATAAGCTTTATCGTTGGCTTCTGGATATTGTAGATGTCTTCAAATGCCTGATTGGGAAAAATCAGAATGATGACCAGTAGATTACTAGATTAGTAAGCAACCATTCATGGGACAGTATATTTACATATGGATAATAATGTATGAAAATGCAAATTAGTAAACTAAAATTCAATAACAAGAAACTTGCCCATCTAGTCAAATATCTCAACTGGTGTAGAGATATTTGTTAATTTGTTAAATACACAGTTGTTAAATACACAGTTAATTATAATTACACTATTAATTTATAACAACAAAAAGATATATGACTATATACACAATACATGCTTGCAAATGCATAGTCAGACTTTTTCATTGGGCTATGGGAATATCAAGGCTTTGGTACTAGGCATATGTTTCTTTGCAATTAGACTATGCACATGCAGAATGTTGCGCTTAAGTCGCCCAAGCAACATTTCCTTTACCCTCTTTGGCTAAGCTGCCCCTCTGGAAGAAATTGATTGATAAATAATTATTTTGGTTTTGTTTCTGCTAATAAGCCATTCAATAGCATATCGTTGCTGAAGTTAGATCAGTTAGATGTTATAGAACCTTGCTACCTACAAAGACATACCTTGAAATTTTAACAACCTCAAAATGTCTAGGTGCATCCCTGATTAGACCTACAGTATATCCAGCTATATTGTTTGTCAAACAAAAGTTATGCTAATTGCAAAATTGAAACCTTGCCTAAAACAAGTATACAAGGAAGTACACATTATTGGATGGGAATATTGACCCATAAGAATATTCTACATGACGTCAGTCACTCACAAGTGCACCACTGCTGAGCACGATCATGAAGATGATGAAGCTTTCAAACCAGTCATGTTCAACAATTCTGAAGCATGTCCTTCTTAGGGTCCACCATGACTTCCAGAAACCTTTCTCTATGTCAACACGGCAGCAGGGGAATCTCTGGACACAACCTGATATGCAAGAACAGAACAAAAAATATATATAATAACGCATGCATGGCAATTCTCTTTACTTATAACCTCATTGTAAATTGACATGCATTATTACTAAGTTCTCATTGGTTCCTATAAAGATGTAATGAAAAAAAATGTATTCATTTAGCAGATGCTTTTATCCAAAGCGACTTACAAGGATGTATACACATTTTACATTTACACAGGAGCAATTAGGGGTTCAGTGTCTTGCTCAAGGACGCTTCGACAGGGAATCGAACTAGCAATCTTCTGATAGCAACCGACTTCTCTACCTCCTGTACCATTGTCGCCCCCCCCCGTACCACTGTCCATCTTTACCTGCTGTAAAACAAGCTTCAGGGTCCATTGACTCCTCCAGCTCCAGGTCCATTGACTCTCCACCGTTACCTCTGAGGTCTACTGTGCTACCCTCTGAAGAGCTGAACTGAGCATCCTCCTCCTCCTCTTCCATCTTCTAGAGCAAACAGGAGATAACAGGATCAAAGCACTGAAACTTAGTATGCTACAGCTTTACTCAAAGTGTGAAACCCTAACCATGGCTGCCATTTGACTGCTAAAATTAAGTATGTCATGATAAAGATAGTACTGATCATTTCTATGGTAAATACTTCATGCACTATGGATCAAAAGTACCCACAGATGTTTGATATGCTAGTGAGCGTGGTGAGGCCTTGGTGAATAATAACTACATATTTGGCAGAGCCCTCTACAACGTTCCATCCAAAGACTGTGGGTAAAATTGATTTGGCTTGTTAATGGCACATGCATTATGAACTTTGCATTCTCATTTCTGTGATACCCGAGTAAGACATGGTGTGATTTCATGTGGCTCAGTATTTTCATGTCTAGTGAAATGAAGTCCAGCGTACCAGCTAGCCACGATACCTTGATGTGTCTCAAAATAGATGACATGAAAACACAAGTGTTCATTCCAAGATGTTGTAGATGTTATAATCACTCCTCAATTATGTTATTTGCATTAGCCAAACAGAATGCTGTGCACTAGCCCATGGGAGGCATTCAGGTTGCTTGTAGTCACCCCCTGAGCAGTTTTTACGTGACAGTGTTATAAAATGACATGACAACCATCCTCCATTTAACTCCTGGTGCTGATGTAGACCTTAAAGGGCGCCTATAATTGAAGGGCTTTTTCTGTGTGAGAATAACTGCCTGACCTGCCTCCCAGGACTGTGCACCAGCAGTCAGCTGTGCATCATGTGACCATGGCTAATGCTAATGCTAATGCTAATGCAGCATGTGGGAATGATGTCAGCATGCGAGTCAAATCCACTCTCACTGCAAACACCTTTAATTAGGTCCAGTAACTGCTTCTGGGTGAAGCAGCAAAAAGAATTTCTTCAAAATGCTGGCTATTTTATTTTATAATTTTTTAATGTGACATTTACTTTGAAAGGTTCCACAGTAAAGGTTGACTACATTTTAAAGGTTTATATAATGTACTAACAATAAAAATAGATGAAATGTAAGTCCTATCAATGTTACACCTCAAACACAACGCAGGTCAGTGCTTTCATCATCCCAGTATGAAATAAAAAAAAAACGTATTATAATAATAATAGTTATAATAATATTATAGTTAAAAGAATACCTATTTATCATCCTGTGTGAACACCTATCCTTGGTGTCAAAACAATGTCCTAACAGTGACCTAATAGTGAATGTCCTAATAGTCTCAGGAACCAAACCAACACAAAAAAAATCAAGAAAAGAATCATAGGATATCAAAGTTATCAAATGACACAAGTACTTCCCTGTCATAGCTATGACAAAGAAGCCTTGCATCATAAAGATAGTAGTAATGTAAATGGATTCGAGACATAAGCTACTGCTTATGAGATGGGGGAAATGGACATATCCTGAGGCAGAGAAATGGAATATTGATATATATTTAAAAAACAATGGGGCAGGCAGTATGCAATATGGTTTGTGGTATGTATAATAAAGGGGTCTTACAGGTCTCCTGTCATTGGACACTGTGAGAGTGTCTCAGACTGCTGCAATTACAAATAGAGTTAAGCAATGTAAGATGCACACTGCAAAGAATGACACCTTGTCTATGGGCAAAAGTACTGCAGTCACATTTGCATATTGTCATAATTCAGGTGTTACACCTCACACAGAGAGACAAGAACCAAACTACACACACACACACACACACACACACACACACACACACACACACACACACACAGACACACACACACACACGCACAGCTAATATATAGCAAAAGTCCCATAAAATGGCTCTGAGCTGCAGCTCATAGAGGATGCACGTGACACATAAGTCTTTCATATTGATTTTGTTATGCATTGTGGTTACGCCGAACAAGTGCTCTCTTTAACTCTTGCCATTAAAATCTACCTGAATTCTTCTTCTTATCCTCCTACCCAATCATCCTTTGCTAGGGAAAATGGTTGAAAGGAAACATCCAACCCTCTGAGGAGGAGATAGCTCCAGCGCACTCTGCCTCAAATGGCAGATAATGTAATCTGGAGACTGAGATTTTCCTGTTTCTAAGGGTTAATAAGGGGTCACAGCAGAAATTAGTGACTCAAGGGATCTGGAATGTTACTGGCTAATAGTGGTTGACTTGGTCATTGGACTGAGTGCTTTGGTGCTGCTGCAGTACTGATGCAACAAATGACTGATACTACACTGCTAAAAACCCTGTGAATGAGGAATTCATATTGGGCATTGTAATGCTAAACCAGCAATCACTCACTTCTAATTAATAAGACTTTTAGATTTTTAGTTAAGATTTTCAATTTAGATTAGACTAGTTTAAAATTAAAACAGTCACAATTTTAAATGAAAACAATCATCAAAACTATAGCTTTGATGATTGTTTTCATTTAAAATTGTGACTGTTTTAATTTGAGGCAGAGTGCGCTGGAGCTATCTCCTCTTCAGAGGGTTGGATGTTTCCTTTCAACCATTTTCCCTAGCAAAGGATGATTGGGTAGGAGGATAAGAAGAATAATTCAGGTAGATTTTAATGGCAAGGGTTAAAAAGAGCACTTGTTCGGCGTAACCACAATGCATAACAAAATCAATATGAAAGACTTATGTGTCACGTGCATCCTCTATGAGCTGCAGCTCAGAGCCATTTTATGGGACTTTTGCTATATATTAGCTGTGCGTGTGTGTGTGTGTGTGTGTGTCTGTGTGTGTGTGTGTGTGTGTGTGTGTCTGTGTGCGCGTGTGTGTGTGTGTGTGTGTGTGTGTGTGTAGTTTGGTGAGTTGCCAAACTACAAAGACCTCATTCAGCCAGTCTCATTTTTACTCACCTCTTTAATGTCATCCTCTATATCAGACGACTGGTTACTGAAATCTTCTGTGTTGAGGTTCTCAAAGTCGGATTCACCTGCAGCTATGGGCACTGAGATAGTCATGTCCGGATTGCTGATGAAAGTCAAGTAGACATCCTCGTTGGACAGGATGTAGTTTTCTGCAGTGTCCTCCAACCCTGTAGCCACTCCATTGCCCTCTTTTATACAGTCCAGGTCTTTGGTGAACTCCACAGTGGTGTGGTTGGATAAGTAGATCCCATTGTCCTTGGGATGGTCGTCCCCGGACTTGACCATGACCAAGGGCTTCTTTGGCTTTTTCTTCCTTATGCAGAGGCTCTGAAAAAAGTGACGCACTTTGAGTTTCACCCAAACAATGCCACTATGAATCCGAGCCACGGCAATCTGAATGTTGTTCGTCTCGCTGTCATCTTCCACGGCTGTCAGGTTGTCCGCGCTGAACGAGCTGAGCAGCAGTGCGAGGAAGAGGTTGAGGACCTGCGGTGTTTCAAAAAAGCACAACACACACACATGTTTGACTCAAAGACATACTTGCGGTGTAAATATGCTTGCTTTCAGCAGTCTTAGAGACAGGTGTCCAACTAACATACCACCAAGTTTCCGATGACCATGACCATCATGAAGACAATGATACACATGACCGGGCCGTGTACCTCCATGCAATCCCACATGGTCTCAATCCACTCGCCACACAACACTCGGAACACAACCAGGAAGGAATGGGGGAAGTCTTCCATGTGCCAGCGAAGTCGACAGTTGAGATCTAATGAGATCTTGCACTTGCACATATTGTAGCTCTTGCCAAACAGCTGCATGCCAACCACAGCAAAGATGAAGACAATGATGGCCAGCACCAAGGTCAGGTTGCCCAGGGCACCTACTGAGTTCCCTATGATCTTGATCAGCATATTCAGAGTGGGCCATGACTTAGCAAGTTTGAAGATCCTCAACTGTGAATACAAATTCATTTTCACAGTTAATAGAATTTGAATAGCCTTAAACACTGCAATGCCATTGTTAGACTTTAAAACCAGTAATGTTGGTATAAAACTGTACGGCCCATTAAAACTGTAAAATAAAAAATATAAAAACAGTAGATAGTCAGTCTATTGGCCGTCAAATCTAATGTTGATTTGGGAGGCTTATCTTACCAATCTGAACGACCTGAGAACAGACATCCCAGATAGATTTGCCAGCCCAAGTTCCATCAAGCTCAAGCTGACAATAACACTGTCAAATATATTCCATCTCTCTTGAAAATAATAGTATGGGTCCATAGCTATAATCTTCAAAATCATTTCAGCAGTGAAGATAGCTGTAAACACCTGTCAATAGAAACATCATCAGTGAAGACATTCAAAAATGAGATAAATTAAGAAAATAAATGGATTCCTTCATTATGACAAATTTAACACTAATTATGCAAGAATCAACTGACAAAAACAAAAACAAGCCAAATATGGAGTGCTTACCAGATTTCCTACATAGAGAACACGTGTTAGCAACTCTGTTCCTGGATGCTGCTCCATTGACATAAACACTGTATTTAGGACGATACAGATGGTAATGGCCAGATCAGCAAAGGGGTCCTTCACAACACGGTAGACGCGTTTCTTGATTTTCACCCATACGGGACAGTCCCAGATGAGAAGAGTTCTGGCAAGCTCAAACCAACATGGATGGCACTTCTGTCTTGCCTCTTCAAGTTCTGTTGCATTGAGACAGTGGGACATTATAAAAAGATGTTCCCTAGCGGTGGACTGTACTAACAAAATTAATCTTGACTTCGGCTAGGAACAGAGAGAAGACATACCTTCCACTTGAGAAATCATACTCGCCACGCTCAGGGCCCTTTGCCTTAGGGCCCGGTCATCTAACAAGTCTGCAGAGCTAGAACCATATCTGACCCTCCTGAAGGAACCTGGAGAATCCTTGGGATGGAGAACAATTCAAAGCACAGTCAGCAGCAAGCATTAGCACATCTTCCAAATGAATAGAAAAGTGCTAGCTCTAACTGTCTGTCTATCCGTCCATCCAAAATACCCCCACACGCAAAGATTCTGAAGTATCTGAAGTAGTACATGTATGCTAACCTTACATTCTCATTTCCCAACCAAAATGCTTTACAAATGTTCTCAATTCTAGCTCTTTGAGATCCATCTATGAGTGAATAAAACACTTTGCATGCTGAAGACTGCATTATTTGCAGTATAACACACAACATAAGGAGGTGGTAGGGGACCACATGGGATAGTCACTGGATATGTTTGATGTAGGGTCAGCAAGAGGTAGTCAACTTCTGTTCCAGGGAGTATACATTAATTCAATAAATTCACACCACCTGAAGAACATATATGTATCTGTATAACATTCTTTTCAGGCATTTACAAAAATAAAACATTCTTATATTAAAACAAAATCAACTAAAAACGTCAATCATATAATCAAATCAATTTAGCAGAACAAGAACAAAAACTATGGTTGTGCAGGAGAAATAAAAGGAGGAAATATCCTTGACATGAAAATGAAAATGTGCAGCTTCCAAAAATGTTTTAGAATGAAAAGGAAATAAAAAGAAAACTGTACCATTGATTTCTATGATACATCATATTCTTGTATTCTTTTAAACTAGTGTTTACTATATTTCAACAGCTAAGTTACTGTAATAATAAAGTTCTACTCACATCTACGCCCTGCCATCTCATCACATGACAGTATCAAACTAGTATGCATTGGATAGCAATTACTAATTATAGTACTAAGGTTGATATCACTATGTCATTCACTTGAACCTGAAGGAAATTATGCAACATTCAGGGTTACAATGATCTATTCATTCTACATTCAGTCAAGAAATATTATACAGTTGGGTGACAAATGTCTAATCTAGTAACACTGTTACCACACACCCTCTTCATCTAAATTCAGCTGCATGGAAATGTTCCTAGCACCAAAATGTTTTGTGGACATCTGGATACTGTGTTTAAAAAAAAAAAAAAAAATTAAAATCCGATGGTAAAAAGAACAGAAACAATAACAAAGGAATCCAAAAACGGACATCGGAAATGAACTCCATCACCACCTTTCTTGCAGACATGAGGTCATGACGACTGACAAATACATTTGGCTCTGCATAAGCCCATAAAAACACAGGGCCTTACTTCACCACCAGACGAGGGGCCGTCTATCGTCACCACTGGCACCTGAAGGCAATGGGGTGAGGAGGGGAGCGATCCCCCAGACGCCCCCCCGAGGGACACTAGCCGGTGGCTGAAGCGGGGCCTCTGCGGCAGAAAGAGGGAGCTGCGTCGGCTGCCCTTGTCAAAGGGGCTGTGCTCGTTGTCGGCGAAATCACTCTCATTGAACGCCCCGCTTCGGAAGCTGAAGACGCTAGCCCGGCTGTTCCGTCTAGGTGAGAAAATGGATCCTTGGAAACTCAGGATCGACTGGGAGAGAAAGACATGCCTCAGTCTTGGATGAATATTGCAAAAGGGAAGGCCCACATCTGATGTTGACTGGTGATTACGGTGAAACTGATGACAATGACTAGGATGAGGATAATGATGATGATGAAAATGTGATGAAAAGAATCAAATGGTGATGATAATGAATGGTCATGGTACCCATACTAATGCAAAAAATGTCTTAAAGATGGCAACAGCAAGTAAATGCAGATGCTTTCCCACTGATGATGATGATGATGATGATTGAAAAAAGAGAAGACCAATAGAAAGTAATGATGACAATAACAAAATAGATGATAAAAACAATGTTATCTATGATGGAATTTAAGATGAAAGAACTGAAATAAAACCATATATAAAAGTATACTGACAGCATGTGATAGATGTAAAGAAAGAGCAATGTCAATGGAAAAAAGGCACAATCTTGGTGTTTGAAGAGACATCATGGTAATTGTTATTAATATCTACAGTGTCTATAAAAACTTTCAATGACATGAAGAACAATATGTGAACATCCATTCACCCACTGATCACCTGTCACGTCATGTTCCTGCCCTACCCAGTCCAAGTGGCAAACAGCAAAAACGGGCACTCTAACCTGATGTGGGGATGAATGACGCTCCTTGTACGAGAGGCGACTGCCGTCCAAGTAACGGAAAGCGGGCCTTTTGACGCTGTCCTCTCCTGATTCAGAGTTCGGCGACCGCTCACTGCCGCCCCTCTCCCCATCTCGGCGCTTCATGCGTTTTTTTCGGTTGCGCCTCTCCTTAGCACTTTTGGAGCTAAGTTTGGAGGCCTCTGAAGATGACTCCGACAAGCCCTCGTTCAACTCTACACCATCGCTTATTATTTTGGTCATGACCTGTTACGCAGGAGTGAGCCAGATACACAGACACGCAAATCACAGTAAGATCTAGTCAGTAAAATGTGATTGATGATTTGAAGTATTATTTATCGACCGACCGATCTATGCCAATTTAGTTTAGGGAAATATGGCCAATACTGTATTCTTTTCAGTCTGTTTCAAACCAATTGTAATACGGTTCATGTTTCAGGAACAACAAGCTGTAAATATTGTCCCCTGCCAGTATATTTACAAATATGATTGATTACTTAAACCCCTGATGCCACTATCAACATAGGCTGGTGCTATCAGTCAACAGCAGTGTCATTTTCCTTTAGCTTGGAAAAAAAAATTTTCAGTACAAATTATGCTCGTACACAGTAGATCAAGATATTCTCTGTTTGACTGTAACTTGTTCCATACCATACTCTCCTCCTGTTGTCTTCTTAACTGCTCCAGCATAGCCTGGAACTCCATCTCCGCCTGCAGGGCCTCCTCTATGGTAGCCTGGTTCTGCTCATCGTAGGCCATGGCAACCACAGCCAGGATCAGATTCACCAGATAGAATGAGCCCAAGAAGATGACGAGGACGAAGAACATCATGTAGGGCTTTCCTGCCGTCCTGAGGGTCTAGAGACAAACACCCAGCAGAACACCTGCCATTTACAAGCCTCAAAAACTCTTCCTGCCCAAGCTCAATTAAGCCATGACTGTGTTCTGGTGAAACTACAACAATTTACATGCATTCAAAAACTGGCCAGCTCTGAGAGAAAGAGAAAGGCCTTGAGTCTCTTTAAAGAATACAGGCACTTCTGAGATCTCTACTGTGTGTCCTAATGAAAAGTCATTGAGAAGTATATGATAGAGTGGATCTTTGGACATGAACCCTGCAATGTTGTGTGTTCACATGCTAAGTTCATTATCCTCATTGTTATCAGCTCAGCCATTTGTCAACCACAGAATAGGCTGAGCTTTTACCAATTAAGTACTCAACTATAAGCTTTTTTGCTTTGAGAACCTCTGTGTGGTTATCCTTTTCATTACATACAAAACGGTTGCTCTCAAGTTAAACACACCTGTTCACTATAATAATGGGTTTGTACAAGGCATTGACAATAGCACTTGTACGAATAGCCTATATGAAAGCTATCCAAGACAAAAGGATGCCCTCCGTATTATGTAGACCAGCCCTAAACTTCATCAAAAGCACCAGAACAAACTGCACACAAATCATCCTTTGAAATAACCTTCTCATCTAAATGAGTCAGGCAGCTAGTCCACACACCTGCTGGTAGAGGCGCTCCCAGTAGTCCTGTGTCATCAGTCTGAACAGAGACAGGAAGGCCCAGCCAAACGTGTCAAAGCTCGTGTATCCGTAGTCTGGGTTCGGACCCACTGCTAAACACATATATCCCTCTGGGCACTGCCTGGAACAGATTAATTTACAAATACTTCCTCTGTTAAATCCTGGGTCTCTGCACGCACACGTGTATGAAACGGAGAGACAGGCTATATGGGCACAATGTATCATCCAGCGGGTTGTTGGAGTCTTACCCAGCACCACTGCTTGTGTCATTGCTTAATCCACACAGCAAGGCATCCTTTTGATTTGGGGCAAAGTAGTAGTTTTCTGGAAAAAATGCAGCAGAAGACAGGACTATAAAATGTATCCCTGTGAGAATTGTCAGAAACAGTTATACAGCAGATAATGCCAAAAAGAAAAATGACTTTGGTGATACACATACACAAAAACACAAAACAAAACAAAACAAAAAAGACACCTATAAAGCCTATAATATAGGCAGTTTGTACATGACGTTAAGGTCTGTGGACAAAAATACACTTTTAGTCTTTTAACAAGTCGTACATGGCCAAAAAGCATCTGAAAAAAAAATGTCCGCATGTCTCATTATGACTGCAAACAATAGATAAACAGAAGATTATCCACATCTGACCTCATTGAAAGTACAATTATGTTCATATTTGCTCTGTATTACCATGTTTTATTTGTTTCATTCAATCATGAATCCAAATGAATGTCTTTCAATCATGCTCACCTTTATCAAGTGTAATAGTTTTCGTCATGTTTTCTATCAGGATTTTTGATTCGGTGTAATTGGAGGGGTTCGGCATTCTCACACATTTTTGCTTTAAATTGCCCATGAAGAGTTGCAGCCCGATCAGAGCAAAGACACTTAAGCAGAAGACGGTGAGAATCATGACGTCAGCCAGCTTCTTCACTGACTGTATGAGTGCTCCAACAATAGTCTTCAAACCTGTCGGATGAAATGGAGCAAGTTACACATAGTGGGTAAACTGCATTCCAATCAGGCTCTACATGTGAGCCTCTGACAAATGGACATGGCAATACACTTCATATATATATATCACTGTGTACTTCATCATCCCATTAAAACCGGTAATATTACAGTCATTGGCAAAAGTTGAAGATCACTCTTGAGAAAATTAGCTTTCTTCTTCTGAACGCAGCGATTGCATCAGAAATGAAACTAATTGCATGAGGTGGCGTCACCCTTACGTCGGCCTATTGTAGTCGCTTTTCAATCGAACACCACGCAGTAAAAACACGCCATTATGCAGGCAGGAAATGAGTGGTCTGAAACTTTTGTCCGTGACTGTTTATGTAAAATGTGTATTCAAATATATGCTACAATAAGTACATTATACAATACAGTACTCTATTTTCAGGGTACAACTGCAGTGCAAAAGCGCAGAGAAGAAAGAGGTGTATATCTAATAATTGAACTATATGATGAAAACTACCTTAGATTAGAACCAGTGGGACAAATCACAAACATAGAACCAAGCAAAGTGAGGGGAAGAAAAGAACTGAGCACTACCCATGCAATCGATCATCCTGGCTGGCTTTGGATGCTCAGTACCTCATGCAAACGAAAGTGAATGCCATTCTCAAGGCTTAATATGTTAGTTATATAATACAAGATTGAGAAAAAATGCAGATGAAAATCAAAAAGAATTTGAGAAAAAAACAAAAAAAAAACAGATGATGATTCTTCCTCACTAAAAAAACCCCACTTGTTTCTTGCTTTGGCTGTCTATATAGCTGAACTAACGCTTGGTAGGTGGTGACTGGGGCGTGGGGGTGGGGGGTGTATGTGGGGGGAAGGGGGCTGGTTAAGGCTGACTGGCTATTCTGTCACCCTTCAGCCTTTCACCTGGCTCTCACCTGGGACGACTGATATAGTTTTGAGGGCTCGTAGCACCCTGAATGTTCTTAGTGCAGTCAGTTTGCCCAGGTCCACAAACTCTGTCACATATCTGCGGGAAAGGGAGGGAAGGGGTTGGGAGGGATACAGATGCAGTGGCATGAAGGACAGGCAGCAGTCAGAGGAGGAGACGAGGAGACGAGGAGGAGAGCAGACACACACACCGCAGGCCGGGGCAGCACACCATCTGTCTGCAGCCACTGCTTACCTGGGATTACTGAAATAGTTTTCAAAGCCCTCAATACTCTGAATGTGCGGAGAGCTGAAACTTTGCCTAGGTCTACAAACTCTGTTACATACCTGTAGGATCAAATTGCAGAGTTATAGAACAGTTGGAGACTCTAGAACAGCATGCACTTCCCAGACTTAGGACTTTCCATATATAAAATATATATATATATATATATATATATATATATATATATATATATATATTCTACAGCTCTCGGTGCATTTTTAAACAACTAACATATTCTAAGACAAATGGCGACTTGAGCATGCATACTTACGCCATGACAATAACACAGAAGTCCAACCAATTCCATGGGTCTCTTAGAAAGGTAAACCGGCCCACACAAAAGCCCCTTGCCAGAATTTTAATGAGGGATTCAAAAGTGTATATTCCTGTGAATGTCCACCTGCGACAATGCAAGAGAGGTAGGCTATTGTGTAAGAAAACAACACGCTGAATACCTAATATGTTGATGGGTGAAATTATTAAAATATTAAATATAAATACTACAGCTTTGATGTGGAATTGCATCATGCACAGTGCACATGCAGGTTGTTTGAGAATACTTACTCCACATTCTTTGTCCATTTTTTTTCTGCCTGGGTCATAAACCCACAGTTGGTCAAGATAGTGCACATGATCAGAAAACTAAACAATGTAAACAATCACAGTTAAGGAAAAGCATTCATAAGAAAATGAATATTCACGTTTTCAAAAGCATTTGGCAAGCATCTAATTTCTGGCATTAGCTGTGACTGTTGTAAGCACTTTGTTCTACTTAAGTTTTACACTAAACAAGAATTTTTCACATCACTGTATACTGTAACATTCCATGTAAGTGGCATTTGGAAAAGGATATCGATGCACCAAAATTTTGATAGCTAATCTCCTAATAGGGTTGAAGGGGCTTAAAATAAACAAGGCAGGTTCGGCATTGAAGCGGAAGATCGTCTTCCCTTTGTTCAATACTATAAAGGTCTGCAAAGAAAGAGCAGAAGGGTCAGAGGAAGATATGGTACAGGCCCACACACACACACACACACACACACACACACACACACACACACACACACACACACACACACACACACACACACACACACACACACACACACACACACACACACACACACACATACACACAAAGATGAACAAATAAATGCATCTCAACAACACAATTGAGGAACTACATGTACACTTAAACAACAATATAGCAGTGAATTGAAGAATACAATGTTTACTGCAATACTGAAAGATGGGGCACGCAGGTTCATAGATTCATCTTATTATTTTCATAGATGACATACCACCCTGTCAAGTCAGCTGTAACAAACCATTATACAAGTCCAGGTGAAGGAAAATTAAGGACACCAGAAATCCTCTTTGTCTCTATCTGTGTGTGTGTGTATGTGTGCGTGTGCGTGTGCGTGTGCGTGTGCGTGTGCGTGTGCGTGTGCGTGTGTGTGTCTTCACTGATAAAAATAACTTTAGGTTGTCCCATAATGCTTGCTTTGTTTGCAACAACTTTATAATCTCACACGGGAAGTAATTATCAGCATCCTGAATCAGATGATAATTATCACAGTAATGGGGAGAGGCAGGAAAAAAACACCAAAAGGACAGCTAGTAATTGTGCAGCCAGTGGGCAATTATGCAACGAGTGACCGGCCACGGTCGCTGCACCAGAGACCAATCCGCCATTAGTAAGGACAAATTGATCCGAGCCAGCTTCCTCTCGTGGACCAATCAAAAACCAACAACACTCACTTTTTTGTTGCCGTAAAAAGGGTCCATGTCCTCCAGAGGCGTGGACACCAGTTCTTGGGGTACGTCCCCGTATACGAAGGGCAGGGTTTTTCCCGCCTCCAGGTCTCCATTGGGTTTGGGGATGGTCGCTTCATCTTTGGCTCGCTTGTCTTTTGGCTTCTTTGGCCCTTCGTCTTCAATGCGCTTCTTGATAGCCCTGAGCGACTCGCGGCTAAACGGGCGGAAGCTGTCTGGTCCGGGTGGCAGAAGCATCTGTGCCATGTTGTCATCATGCACCTTCAGCGAGTCCAGCTAGCCTCCTGCATCAGAGAGGGCTGCGAAAGGGGAAACAGAGAGAAAAGAGAAAAAGAGAAAGAGAAAGAAAGAGGGAGTGAGAGCAATAGAGTGAAAGAGTGAAGAGAGATAGGAGGGGGGGGGGGAGTACTATAATTAGCTGCTGAAATATTGACTGGATGTCACTGGTTACAGAGGTATCTACTGAAAACAACTGCATGACTCTCTGGCTCTGTGATACCACACTACTTTATTGCCTTTTTTTCAAGGTTTTTCAGGCAAAACAAACAGAGAGCCCAGCACTGCCCACTGATTCTGCCACGTGCAGAATGAAACCAACAGCTCTTAGCACTCTTAGTTCCGTGGTTCAGACTGAGAAATTCAGCCGTCATTTCTGAGACACAGACAGGCCATAGCGAAAATGAGGGAGACAGAGATGTTCTGCTATAATCGCATCACTGGACAAATGGGTTTACCGAAACACTTACTGAGAATCTCGGTGGATTCAATTTCTCCACTGACAGCATTCTCAAGAAGCCCACCAGCAAATCATGTTTCCACATGTACTATAGTCCTACTGTCTGCTCAGGGCTATTTTCTAAAACAGAAGAAAATCCTTTCTTATTTTGAAAATCCCGATTTGATTTGTTGCACAGTCTATCTGATTTGTCTCTTACGTCGTAGAGTATACTTTATGAATGGCTACACAAAATACTTTATGAATGGCTACATAGAGGTATTTTCTAGAAAAGAAACACTTAAAGTGTTTAAAATGGGATCAAGTCTTTAAGGCAGACAGAGACATTATAAGGGAGGACACAAATCACTAAGGGAGAAATTAATGGCGGAATGGAGTCTGCAATGCAAAAGATGGCGGATCTGAAACTGGAAGTCACGCCCTGTATTATAAAAAGCCAATCAGATTGTCGGAAAAGGCATAACTGATGTTTCACCTCACCTGAACATTCTGTTCATTTTAAATGTTACTATAGCAACAGCGGCACAGCAAGATTGTGCACATGCACAGTAAACAAATCAACCCAAACTTTTTTAGCCTTAAGTTAGCGACTATGGAAACATTGTTTAGGCTGCCTACAGTATGTCTAGTTTAAATGGTGATTCAAGTTATGTACTTTTAAGATCTCTCCCCATTCATTTAGATAGGAGCCTGATCTTGTTGCCTGAAATTGCCAAGATAGCTGATAAGTGGCAAGACTTGCCTATAAGGACCTTGAGGCAAAGCCTGCAATTTGGTTTTAGTTTCATGAAAGATTGTTAATATTTGAGCTCAATAGGCAATCAAACTAGACGTACCACATGAGTCTAAGCAAAATGTGCGAACTGGTAGTAATGAAAGGTTGAATGTCACTCCACAAATGAAGGGTAATGGGCTAGGGTGATGCACTTCCTAGAGTCGAGCTTGCTATAGACCTTTTCAAGCTATTGTCCAAAAAGTGTTCGGACCCTACCCCAATTCAGGGGGCATTAGCACGAGGGGCAACGCATACCTAGGGACACAGACCTTATATTGTGTTTCAGACATGTGGGGCTACAAGCACACCAGGTTTCATGTGGATTGGTGAAGTCCAAGAATATGAAATCGTCGACCAAGAATTGGTGGCAAGAAAACTTTGACAACATGACCCCCTGCTAGAAAAACTCCTCATCTGTGATGGCTGACATTTTGAGAATGTCACATCTGTTTGAGCGTTTCAAATGGTCCTGTAGCTCTAAAGCATCTACATTTTCATGGACAGCTGTAATGAAGTCCCGAAAATCAGGGGGGGGGGGGCAGAAGTCATGAGGATTTCCGTCCTGGTGCTGTTACATCATCAGACAGCAACAGGACAGGGTGCCTCCTCTGCCTTTTACAGACCAAATACTGCTCCACCACAGTGCTACACACATGTCACTATGGCAAAATGGTATTTCCAATGCCCTCACATCGAGTAACACCTCTACTTAATGCTCCCAATGTTTCGGCTAATTCCCTGAAACCTCATGAACTAAAAGGAGACTAAATCAGGAACTGGTTGCTGATTTTCTAGTATCTATGGTGTTAAAACAAATAAATGTACAAAATGTAATTTTTACCTCCCTGGGCAGAGTGTTGTCAATGGCTCAAATGCTTCCAGTATTTTGTAATCATTTAAAAGATTGATTTGCCCGGGGAGTAGATAGAGCTAAAAAAATCCAATGCATCAAGCCAAAACACACATCTCTCTGCTGTCAGCCAAACATCACAATGCGTAATCTGTCTCATTAACTTTAAACCTCTTATGCTCATGTGCGCCCTATTCTAAAAAAAAAAATTCTGATAGAGGTCAAGTAAATAAAAAAACAACAAAATTGTATTATTTTCTAGGGACTAAGTATGTACTAAGCATGAAGTGCCGGTATGAATTGGTGACATGCAGTTTCTTTGTCCTACAGCCTGACTATGCTTAACTACAGGAAACCTCAGTATCTTTTCTATCGTTAACGGTACTCATACCACAACCATATCTATGCATGCATATCTTGTGTACATAAAAGAATGACTTATCAATTTATCCAGTAGATGTATCATAACAACAAAAGACACACTGTCGGGAACACTCTCTGTGTCCACATGTGTCACACTTTAGGTAAGACCTTGGGCTGTCAGCTGTAGTGGTACAGTAAGCTGACAATACCATGCCACCTGCATCTATATGTCAGTAACAGTAATAAATTAAAGGTATAGGAATAAAAGTAATTTTATTCCTAATTAAATATTTTGATATACGATTAAATTCAAGTTTTTTATCTGTGCCCCCGTCACGGCTGCTGTCCATATTTCTGAACCGTCCACCACAATGATGGTGTTTTCTTGCACCAAAAGCATTAAAAAGGACTGGGGAAGGCACATCCTACTGTACAGCAGAGAAGCTTGGTGTGGACATTTAAGTGAAAGCGAGAAGCCTTAATAGAGCACTTTACTGAGGATCTCAGACACACTCCCCTCCTTTTTGCTAATGGATTGAGTCACTGGTGTGCATTTGTGTCTCTTGCCAAGATGCCATTTCTGTAAACACCTCTTTGACAAGGTTTTGACAGCTTTTCGCAGTCAAAGAGATGCAACAAGTTCTGAAAGGAAGAACTGCTATACAGCTTTGCTCCCACATGCAGTTTTACTTTTCAGGCCCACTGTGATGTGTCACCTGTTGGTCGGTATCTCATGTTTAAATCAGGATGAAAACAGTGTCCCACATACAACATATCCAAGCCTCGGGTTTAATGAAGGCTTTGGTAAAAAAAAAATCTGTCAGCAACCACTGTTTTTTTTATAGGTAACCAAGAGTGACTGCCACCTAGAAGTATAGTTTTTTGGTTTAATTTACAAGAGGTGGATCAATGTATCCACTTAATACACTGATGCCCTCTGTTGGGACATCCTGATCGGATTTGTACAACACAAATTAACACTACCCATCTTTAAAACCGGCGGTGCACTCCCGATCATAAAAAAAATGTTGGCGTCTACCAGACGAAAGGGCGTTGACCAGATCTACTTGACTTACTTGACTTGTGGTAGAATGGTAAAATTGCACTTTCAATAAATGTCCTCTTATCCGTAGTGTGTATGACGCTTTTAGCTAACTTTTAGTCTTGTAATCGCCAATACAAATACTTTAAGACGGGTGTAACCGTCATAATTGCAAATTGTTAGCTACATTTTGCCAATACGAAGCTATATCTTCAAAAGACAATACTATAATCATTTTAAAACATCAAGATGTAGCCCATGTGTCGGTTTTTTTATTGGCCAATTCGAAGTTTACAAAGCAGCATAGAAGGACTCTATCGAAGCAATCATCAACACTCCTGGAGTCTACTTACCTGTAGATGACCATTTTTCTGATTATACGTTTACAAAATGGTGGAATTTAATGATTATCTAACAATAATAAACAGTCATTGAAATGTCTCTAAACTATCTAAACTATCTAGTATGTGCTAGATGTCTGTGTACTCAAGATAAAATGCAGCTAATCAATGAACTGTTGTATAGCTACAACCTCAAGTTTGCTCGGCCTATTTGATGATACAGAAGGGGATTATAGGTAGCTCTGGATCCCACCCAAGCATCCCAACTATGGATTACTCACCATGTTCACCCGCAGCAGGTTGCTATAAACCGACGTAAAATGATGTTCAGCGAACACCCACTTAAGTCTTCTTTTTTTCTTCACGCAGATAACGCTGATAAAACTTCAAGCAAAGTAATGTCAGAAAGAACTTCGATATCTACGAAGGTACTGGACGAGAACACAGAGGATAGGAGCAGCGAGTTACCGAGCTAGAGTATACTTAGAGCGCAGCTATCAGCGCTTCCGGTGGTTCATCAATCAGTAGCTGTGATGACGCCCGAGTCTCAGGGGACAGGAGTGGTGTGGTCCCGGCGATTAGGCAGATGTGGAGATGAATTTGAGCATGCACAATCTCAAACGACAAGATCAGACATCCCCTTTCCACGAATGAAATCGTCTCCACGGGGTGCACCTTCTGACGGTCCCAGTATCCAACACCGAAACTTCAGTGCAGCTTGTTAAATCCGATATTATCAGTGGATCTGTATGCATTTTTATTTTCCATTATATGCCGCTATATTTATGTTCTGTTTATGAAATAACACCAAGCTACAGCGGATCTGAGCTTCACAAATAAGTTTCCTGAACAAGACTGCCAAAAACAACAAGCAAAATGCCATCACTGTGTACGTAGTCTACAGCACACAGTCCAGTAAAACTAAAAGATGACCACCCCGACCCATATGGTCAGCTCTGTCCAGGTCAATTTGTTTGTATGCTTATAGGGAGTTCTTATGGCACCTGGTGGTTACAGTGTGCATTGACGTCGACGAACAAAGGCAGACTTTGTGGTGTGTTCCTGCCAGCAGAAGATTGTAAATAATAACCGTCTGACAACGTTTCAAGTGATGCATCTAAAATAAAGCAAACATGTCATAAATAAAACTAGACTGTCCCAGATGTATTAGGCATGATTGTGATGTTGTAATGCTGGTATGGAGATTAAGCAGCACTTAGTTGGACAACCTCTCTGGCCGAGAGACAGAATACAGTGAGGCAGGGAGGATATAAGGAAACTTTCCCTGAGGTCATCCAGATGTCACAAGGTGGTTGCCTTTCAGCATGAAGGGATCTGTAATACCACACTTCCACCAGGTCTTACAGGCATGATTACTCTCTCTCACATCCACACACACACACACACACACACACACACACACACACACACACACACACACACACACACACACACACACACACACACACACACACACACACACACACACACACACACACAAAGAGAGAGGGACAGAGCGAGAAAGAGCTTTTGCATGCATGTGTCTGTGTTAACCGCTACACATTTACATCGTTTGTGAATTAGTTTGTGAAAAAAAAGTGGTTTTACTCAGCTGCTCTACCCGAGTCACTCTGAGAGGCAAGGTGCTTCACATGCAGACCTTCAAAAGACCATCAAAGGGGTTGATCGTTACGCATCAATATATTTAGTCAACTCAGTCATGGGTTTATTCTGTGACCGTTCTCCCACCTGTCGCTTCCCAGCTCCCAGCCTCATGCATCACCCCCCCACCCCCACCCCACCCCCACCCCTTTGAGCTCCTGAAACCCTAGCATGTCACACTGACCACAAGGCCTGAGTTTCCAGACCCTGAGTTATCCTCCTGAATCACTGGCTTGGCAGTTATATGTGCAGTCATTTTTTAACATGCAGCTTGGATTGTATCTCTAAAAGAAGCCCACTCAACAGAGCCTCAGGCGGAGCCAGGGCTGGAGGCACAGGCGGAGGCAGAGCCAGGGTCAGACGGTGGGAACACCACTGCACTAACGAGGGGAGACGGGAAGTACTGAGCAAACATCAGTGAGTGGGCGGTGTTGCATGATGCAGTGGCTGCTAATGATCGTAGGGGCCATTTGTCATGTGAGGCTGGAGGATGGTGGCGGTGGTGGTGGTGGTTTTGTCCTCTTAGTGCTGCAGATGATCTGTATCTGCATTTCATGAGGTGAACAGCGGATGCAGCAGCCTAGTTTGACAGCGACTAATGAGTAGCAATCATAGTATGAGTATGACAGACAGTATGAGACTGACAAAGTGACTCAATATTGTCAATTTTTAATAACATATTTGGGCAAGCTCTGTTGTTCCTCATTCATAAAATACAAACATTATTATCCTCATTCATGTACAATACAAACTGTAGGCCTATGGCACTGAAACATTTTTGTCTTCATTAAAAATGTGATCCAAATCATTGGATGCCATTTTCATTTGTTCACACTCATAATCGTAGAACTATTTGAAGTGTAGGCTAAGTAGGTTAGGTGTGCTAGCATTCCTTCTCACAGGACACAAAGCTTCCCTAATTGACCCCTGCCCTCCTGCCGTTCATTTGCACCCTCTGGCCATGTCAGCTGCTCTGGTCTGAGTACTATAACTAATTTACCATGA
Source organism: Clupea harengus (assembly GCF_900700415.2). NCBI lineage: Eukaryota > Metazoa > Chordata > Actinopteri > Clupeiformes > Clupeidae > Clupea > Clupea harengus. Next base: position 25,790,249 of record NC_045153.1, on the reverse strand, counting down.
CTCAATAAAAAATATTGTCTTGGCAGTGTCTTTTCACAAACTAACACCTCAGGTTTCTCACCAAATCTTGTTATCATGGCCAGTATAAAAGGGTATCTGGGCAGCTTACAGCTAAAACACTATTATGCAGTGCAATACTAATGCCCTTCATCTCCGACCCTTTACCTACACAAAGAGTGTCTGTACTGGAAAATATCTTGGGCCTAATTCGGGTGTGTGAATGCCTTATGTGTGTCAAATGCTGCTTATTTTTTGACTGGGCAAAGGGGTGTAATTCAGCGCGATTCATTCGTTCGGGCTGAGCTGCAATAAACTATCAGCAGACCAGACTGAGGAGAAAAAAAGAATCATGTGGTTGGATTGAGTTCACCCGGCGCGATCGGTGTGCACTGTGCTTGACGCAACATTTAGTAACAGTAATGTGTGGCTTATACGAGATTAGTTGAAGAGGGACAGTAATGATTTTTGAAATGGAGAATGGACCGATCAACAAACGTGTCGGAGATCAACAGGTGGGTTTTTATTAATGCAGATGGGAGTGAAAGTTCCTCAGTTGTAGTGTCTTCAGGAGCAACTCATTACTTCTCTGTACATTTTGCTGTTTCAGATTGATAATGATCGAACATCGCTTTTAACAACGCAAAAGGAAGATGCCGAATTAGGAACAAGCTCGATGACCTCGGCATCTTTTAATTTCATCAATTCGATTATCGGATCTGGAATTATAGGTGACTATGATTTTAAATTTCACTTCACACCAGGAGGATCAACTGTGTCATGTTCAGAAAGTTAACACTACAAGTTGTCTACTTAATTGCTAAGGACACATTTTGATACATTTTGTTGTTTTAATATATAGCCTATGTTTGACATAGTCGTATTTGAATATTGTTTTCTTTTGCAGTGTGTAGAGATTAGTTGTCTGCTTTTGCGTTAAATGTTTAGTGCTGTCGAATACAATCGTGCCCCTGGTGCTGGGTCATATGACCTCTGAAAAAATGTAATTCCACACAATGCCTCACTGGTCCACATAGGCTATCTACACACAGCGGAAATTGTCTTAAAACAGCAGCACAAGCAGAAACAGGAAAACATTGAGATGTCTGGAAATCACCAGTTGCAATATGCAAAAAAGACATGAAGAGGCACAAGCATGTCCCTCTTTTACAAATGTATCACTAAATAGGCTTTGCTTTGAATGCAGGATTACCATATGCTCTGAACCAAGCTGGTTTACCACTTGGACTGCTGCTGCTTGTGGGTGTTGCCTTCATCACAGGTACTATACACTTGAACTTCACTGTTTCAGATACTTCTATAGTAGAAGACATATAAGGTGCACGTGCATTCACGTGGATAATGGTCCTCAGGTGAATTTCAAGCAGTCCTGTACAATCTTGCACCACTTCTCTGCTCTCTCCTTTGACACCTGTTTGTTTTCCCCCTCAGATTACTCCATCATACTACTAATTAGAGGAGGCAATATCTCAGGCACAAGCAGTTACCAGTCTTTAGTGTACAGCACATTTGGTTTCGCTGGATATTTGGTTCTCTCTGTGCTGCAGTTTCTATATCCTTTCATTGGTATGTCCATTACTTTGTGCTCACTAATTTATGTTACTGTGGAATATGTTTACATTTATGTTAATGTGAAACAGTTCAGAAGTTTTATGGTGAACATACAACTCCCTTGCCGTCATGCTAATGAGATACAGAATTACAGAGATTGGAAAAATGTAATTTCAATGACCGGTGTAATTTGTAATTATGAATAAAATGTAAATATAAAGAAATGTTCATATTTTCCTGCCCCTAGCTATGATCAGCTATAACATCATTGCAGGAGACACACTGACCAAAGTGTTTCTAAGGATACCCGGAGGTTTGTTTTGTCCTTTTCCTAATTTTCTGCTCAAAATTATGATATGTTTTAAATATAAGAGCTATAGTTTGTAATGGTTTTAAATGATAGAATAGCCCTGTCAGTAGATCTATCTATCTAATTGTATATTCATTTATTATATTTACAGTTGGCCCAGAGAGCATGTTTGCAGATCGACATTTTGTCATCTTGGCAACCACCATTCTCTTCACTCTTCCACTGTCTCTTTATCGTGACATTGCGAAGTTGGGAAAGGTATTCATTACTTCCTCAACATCATATCCTGTAGGTGTAAAAGTCAGCTGCAAGCAGTCTGCCCTCAAATCTGATGCAATGCTACGGTACTGTGATTCTGTGTTGGCAGGTATCCTTGATTTCCATGGTGTTGACTTTTGCTATCCTCATCACGGTCATCATCAGAGCAGCCACTCTTGGACCACAGATGTATGACATTGTGTTGCTATATGAAATCTCGTTCTGTTTCACCTCTTTGCTCACTCACTCACTCACTCACTCACTCTTCTCCATCTCTAGCTCTCCTTCCGATTGGCCATGCATTGCCTTTTCCCTTTTTTTTCAGTCTCTTCAATACTTGTCATTTCTCATACTGTTACATTACAATTACTTTACATGTATGTTGTTGTATTTAGAGAAAGGATATAACTGTATGTGTTATCGTTCCATAATTTAGCCATGCGACAGCTTTCACAACTGAGGAAAACCATAGTGTACTTTCTTCATGTGTTTCTCCATAGTCCCCCTACAGAGGAACCTTGGGCGTTTGCTCGGTGGAATGCCATCCAGGCCGTTGGTGTCATGTCTTTTGGTGATGACTCACTGTGATTTGTCAGGTATACTACTAAACATTTCTCACACTAACTCACTTAACACAACCCAAAATCAAACGTGTGTGTGTGTTTTTTTCTCTGTGTGTGTGTGTGTGTCCCTGTGTTCCAGCCTTCATCTGCCATCACAACAGCTTCCTGATTTATGGATCCCTACGAGAGCCCACACTAAGCAACTGGTCACGAGTCACACACCTGTCAGTGGGCTTTGCCTTCCTGGTCAGTGCTGCGTTTTCTGTGGCCGGCTACATCACCTTCACAGGGTACACACAAGGTAAACACTGATCCCTCTACGGGCATCTGAAGTGTGAAGATGTGATACAGGTTTGGTTAACATATATTATCTAATTCTGTCTTACAGGGGACCTATTTGAAAACTACTGCAGAAATGATAACCTTGCTACATTTGGCCGCTTCTGCTACGGGATCAGTATTGTGACCACTTTTCCTCTTGAGTGCTTTGTGACACGAGAGGTATGGTTTTATGTGTACAGTTTATTTGTAAAATCTGTCAAAAGACTGACAGAGAGAGTTAAACATGTCCTCTTGCAAGTCATCATTAATGTTATCATGCTCAGTTTTGTTATGACTGATTAGCATTTCAAATTGGATGAATGCTATGAATATAAACAATGATTAAAATATGATATTTAATTGATATACTATGCCTTATATTTCATAGGTGGTGTCAAATGTATTTTTCAAAGGGATTCTCTCCAACACTGCCCATGTTGTGGTCACATTCATTATAGTATCTGCGTGTACTGCAATGTCTCTGGGCTTTGACTGCCTTGGTGTTGTTCTGGAATTAAATGTAAGTTTGATATGTCTTTTGTTATCCTACAGTTTTATACAGTTTGTCTATTGAATACATACAATTCACATACATACATTAAATGAAATTACTACTTTTAGGCAAAGTTTACGTTTGGGCTTGTATGAGAATACAGAGAGTGGTGAGAGATCACTTTGTGGTCCACATTACCACTGTAAAATTTTAATGCAACTATTTTAGTTTAGGTTTTAGTTGAGAGAGATTTGATTTGCTCAACCCCTCTCTGTTTCTCTCTCCCTTCCTACAACGTTATCTCTCCTGCAGGGAGTCTTAAGTGCCACCCCTCTGATATTCATCATTCCATCAGCATGTTTCTTGAAGTTGTCATCAGGCCGCTGGTTTCAGGGGGAGAACATCATCCCCTGCATCATCCTGCTAGCTGGGGTCTTTGTTATGACCACCGGCCTAATCATGACAGTCCTTTATCCCCAGGATTGCTCTCACGGGGCAGAGATGTTCTACTGCAAGACTTCCAACATGTCTGTGATCTCGACCACTGCACCTCCACTACTGCCAGTGCAGAATTCAACGCCAGTGCAGAATTCCATCTTTGACATGCGATAAATATGATTGTTCATCTAAAGTTGCATTTTTGTTGTTGTTTGTGTTGAATTTTGTACCACTAATACTGTATTATTTAGTTTGAATAAAACGTTTCCATTTGTAATTGTTCTCTGATTCTTGTGGGGTGGGCTAAATCAGCAAAAATAATGAATATGATGAATTGACAGTAACAGAGAACAGTGACATACAATGCCGGTTAAAACTACACCATCTACCACGGGATGGCGCTGTATTTTACGTTGGTGTGCACGATTTGCCCGATATGCGTCTAATATGGCAGTGAAAATAGTGATTTTTTTGTGACAGATTTCAAAAGATCCATTTGTTTTAATTTCCTGAGTCATTCCGCGCGAAAAATCAAACTGCACTTCTAAGAGTGACATTAGCCTACACATTAACAAATGGAAGTAGAGCTTGTAAAATGACAAGACAACGAATCAAACAAATTAAGGATAACTAGCACTGTAATATCGTTGTCAGACGTTGAAAAGCCATTAACTTTACATGTATCCCTTCAGCTCTCACACTCGTTGACTGCACCTTTTCATTGAAAAGCCTATTAGGGGACCGACTGATACAAGCTATTTGCAATGTTCTGTGTATTGTTTGCGTGTCTATTTCACGTTTTTTTTGCATTCTCATCTAATTTTTCATTTGTATGAACAGATAGAAGATCGACTCCATTGTGTTGGGAGTGCCTTCAGGACGGTTTTGTGTATTAAACTGCTCACCGTGAAGTGGGAGGGTAGGGGGATTGGCAGTGATTCGTACCATCGTGTCATGACTTGAAAATGTAGTCTGCTGTTGCCTCCTTTAAAGAACGAGTTGTGCGGGCGGTCGCCTGAAACAGTGAACCAACTGTTATGGGGAGCTAGGCGTTGAAAAAAATGTTCCAGAATTTTAAACCGCGAGAAGAAGTCGGATATATGTAATGTATAGGTTAGGCGTCTGTATACAAGCTGTATCTCAGCAAAACGGTATGCCCTCAATTGTTGGAGAGTTAAAGTGCTGTTTTGGTTCTTCACTTTTCTTTCCAAATCAAGACTGATGACAGTAGATAACTGTGGTAAGGACCTAGGGCAGGCGTGGTAAGTGACTTTCTTGCACATCAGATAAAGGTTATGCCACATATTTTTTTTGCGATAACCGTTCTTGTCTTATGAATATAATAATTCCTGTAGCGTTAACAATGTATAGATAGTGAAACTATGACCTCACTGACAATAGTTACGGATGTACCCACTCACAGACAGTGAGAATAGTGCGAGGAGACATATTTTTCTTGGTATATTCAACTCGATAACACAGCACTATGAACTTTTCCCCCCCAGTCGGGTAGACGTCGTCAACAGAGGTATGGATGACCATGGATGTCAAAGTACCCCTCATCGTCGCACAAGGTATTTACATCAACGTAATTTCAGCAGACAAGGTTTGCCAGAATCTTGTCAGAAAAACGTGTGCACGTTAAGTCCTTAACAGATAATGCCTTTAGATGGCTAAGGAACCAATCATGATGAATTATATTGAACAGAATAGTGAGACAGTGACAATTGTCACATTCACATTAATCTCATTAATTTCGCAGATATTTTAGAGGACAAATAAATACTAATCACTGCAAGTTTTATTTAATCTGCCTGTCACCTCTCTCTACATTACAAATCCCACACCTTCTCTTCAAACGCAGGCTCCATTTAGAAAGAATGCACTGTTTTCTTTATGTGTTCATGCTAATTAAGGGCAGGGCTGCAGACAACCCATTTATTTCAAAAGAAGATTGCAATGTGGTGACACAACCAGAATTCTGGAGAAATGGGTGTAACTAATTCAGTTGGATATTGGAGAGCAGGACCGGTTGTGTAAACTGTATCAATCAGTGGAAATACTGAGGCTCAGTCATATCTTATAGGTGTTGCATTATCTGAAAATTAACACAGCTGAATGTCATGTGTAGGGGGGAGGTCACGCTGTGTTTCCCTCTGGTTTAGTAGCCAGGGCCACTGCTTCCTGAGAGCAGCACTGTCTAATATAGTTTTTAGGGGTAATTAAAGTCATAGTTGTTTCAGACGTTGCTGCGACCTCTGAACTCCACTCATTTCCTGCCTCCATAGCAGCACTGAGAAAGAGCCTTGACCACATGTGGGGGTCATGGGAAATGCAGTAAGAGGAAAAAAACAAACAGAGCAACATGGAAGATGCGCACTGCCCAGGCCCACGGTCAGGAAATGCCAGTACTCATACAACTGCAGGATTGCATAAGGGTTTTGATTCAAACCGAAGAGCGTCTTTGTCAGCCAGCCTTTCCGCAAATGCCAAGTGTTAACATTGCGGCATCATTACCAATTTGTACGATGATATTCTATTCATTAGAGCCAGCAGAGCCTCTCATGCATGGATGAAAAGCAAGTCAGAAACATCAAAGAGGTGCTGTAATTGGGATGTCTTGTCCAGGGCCAGACATTTGGAAATACAACTCCTATTCCAGGGAAGTTAAGCGATCAACCTTAAGGTGAAGGGACAGACCCATCCTTGCCTTCATTTCTTCCCACTCAGTATTACTGTCAAATCTGATCTCTGTAAAAGTATTATGGATTTGGAGATGATGGAAACTCCCATTCCGTAGGTGCACGATCAGTTGCCGGGGGATGATGTCAGCTGACAGGCCTCCAATAGCTGGAAGCGCTCGCTCTTAAAAGTTTTTGGAGTGAGTTTTCCACCGGCGGCTTTTGGAGCCATTATAGCATGACTGCTCAGTGCTTTGGCAGGGCAGGGGAGTTTCTCCTTGCCTTGTTGTGATTTTAATTAGAGGCGAGATGGAGAATTTAAAAGTCGTTTCCAGGGGAGCTCCGCCATAGAAAAAAACAGAAAATGGGCTGCTTTTAACATTGAGCTATTTCATCGTATTATCAGTGGCGTAGTTGAAGAGCTACTATGGTGCAGTGCCAGGGCGACTTTCAAATGGCGAAAGAGCGTTGTGTAACTCGGGCAGATGATTTGGGGTTGTCTGGCTCCGGGGAGGAGCAGACGACCTCAGCTCTTGCCTGTGGTGTAATTACCACGGGGGAAATAAAAACACGTCTCTTCACGCTCTGTCACATCGGGGTGGTAGCACGTGTTTCATATTTATGTGTGGTTTCGGGTCTTACCTCATGCCAGTCTGTGCCACAACCTCAGAGAGGCTCACCCACCCTCCGCATCCAGAGACATATGGAGGACCAGGCTAGACGTATAACAAATGTATAACCGCTTACATTGTGACAGTGCATTTTAAAAGCGGGACAGTAAACTTATGGCAGTCTCGTCTGTGGCGCCCACATCACTGGATCTCGTAATAACATCTCCTTTATATCACAACAGCTGCTCCTTTGTTTTGCCTTCACATCTGGCTTCTGCATTCTGGGCTTTGTGATTATACATTCTATTGAGCAGTATAGCAAAGTGTTGAGTTTTCACTCATCCATGGTGTCTTGCTGGAGAGTCGTACCTCCCCTAAATTATCATCGTACAAGTGACACACCCTCTCTACCTTTGGCTATGGGCCTAACATGGCAGGTTTTCCTTTGGGGGAATGTGGAATCAGTTAAAGGCTTTGGAATCAACAGATGTTTCCATTCTTTTTCTCTCACTCTGTCTCTTGAATCCATTCTCTGGGTTTCAGTATCTCACCCTGACTTCTCTTTCTCTTTGTTTCTCTTTTCTCATTCCCTCTCCCTATTAGACACACACACACACACACACACACACACACACACACACACATACACACACACACACATGCACACACGCACACACACACACACACACACACACACACACACACACTTGTGTACAGTGAACACACCACAGCTGTGTTTTCTAATCCAGTGATGAGAGCTATGGCTAAAGGAGAACAATCTCCATGAAGAACTCCATGAACGAAACTCACAACACAGGCAAAATGAGCAAGCTGCTCCACAACTCCACAACTCCACAACCCCTCTGTTTTTGGGTAATATCTGAGTTTTATAATGTGGGTTGTGACATAAATTCTAAGCACTTTCGGAAGTACTGCCAAAGTAGACTCACCACTTGACAACAGTGTTGCAGTCATTGGTGGGTAGGGCTGTGGAGTGCTGTGTCTCTCTTTACCTTTGTCTGTTGTTGTTGTAGTAACCCATTCTCAGTCAGACGTCTTCACCCTAACCGAGGAATGACTAACATGCTAGGCACACACTGGATTGCCTTTCACCTATACCCAAGCCTGCTCCCCTCCATAGCAACTGCCCTAAAGTAAGAGGCGGGGAGAGGAGAGAGAATCACTAAATGAGGTCAGAAAGAAAACAAAATTTTGTTGGAACAAAAATATAATTGAGACGGAGGACAGGCGTGTATTTGCGCAGTCCTGTCGTGTCTGGAGAATACAGGGCCTTTTATGTATTTGTGCTTTATGCCTGAGAGGGCCAAAACAGACTCTGTGGCAAGCATCCAGAGCGCCGAATAATGGATTGTCTTTGTCGCCCTTTTCGGGGCCAAAGCGATGACCGTAAAGGCAAGCGGGTGCTGATTGTTCATGGTCAGTACAAAAAACTGAAGTCCTCTGCCAAGGGTAATTAGTTTGGTATATCTCTGTGAGATGCCCTTTGGCTGTGCTATGACTGGGGAAGATGGAGCACAGTCAGTCCCCATAGGTGGGCTCATGTCCTCCTTTGCCTTGTCTCCACATACCGAAAGAATTGCCAGGCTGTGTTACTTCTTCCTGTCTTTCACTGACATTTTGCTAATAGCTTTCACATTGAAACTTACCTGTAAAGTAGTACAGGCCAAGTACGTGATGACCGCAGTGAAATAAGTAATTTCTTTTGTCATATCCACCACATGTATTGTTGATTCAGGTTTGACTGTACATGTAAATGAATGTGTATTTAGACAGTGTGGTAGTAACAGTAATATTGGTCGTTCTTGTGAGACAAATGACCTGGGGTCATAAGAAAACAAACTGAGCGATAACTGAGTAGCTGAACAGGGCTAATTTTCCGACTTGAGTCCAAAATGAACACAGGGCCATGCACATAGCTGACAGTGTTATATATTGCAGCAATAATGTAATTCGCATTACCAACAGTGTATGCAATAACTCTGGGAGCCACTGGAACAGTCTCTTCATCACGCTGACGAGATCTGATATTTAACACAGGGGGATGATTGTTCCCAATAAGCAGTTCTTAACTCAAGTTTGTTTCCTGGATTTCCCATCTATGATCTGTGTAATCCAGTTGGGGGCTTGGTACTTTGGCCCAGATGGCAGCGCTGCGGCGGCAGGAGGGGGAGGGATTTACGCGTTGCACCATGTGTTAAAAAGACAGGCAGTCCGAGTAGGGAGCAGGAGACAGCAGATTACTCAGACGGCAGCCCTCTCTCCCGGAGGCCTCCCCTTACTCCATACGCCGCACTGCACTGCACTAACCGTGCAACACGGCACCATGGGGGAGACATGTCCATATGAAAAGTTTATTGCATTAAATAACAATTTCCTTTGTTTTCTCAACCCGAAGGATGGACTGTAAATCCGGCGTGCGTGTGTGTGTGTGTGGGTGGGTGCACATGGCGGTAGCGTTGGTGCCTGTGAAACACTAGATGGCGCTATCACAAGAGCCAAAGTGACACAGGGACCACTCCACTCGAACACTGTGCTCTTTGTGCCTGTGATCTCGCATATGTTGCCCTGCGCTGTGTGTTGAGCAGCCCACAAAAACATATCTGACACATTCGCCACAGAGGCAAGCCCACCTCCCACCTATGTAGTGACACAGCCACTGCTTTCATCTCAATTGAAAGACGTCTTTAAACAAGGGCCAAAATGGAACTCGGTGCCACGAGGTGAGAGTCGACGTGAATGGCGTTCTTTCACAGCCCCGAAGTCTCCGACGTGGACACTCGAATATATTTGCACACACAATTCCGGATTAATTCATCCAAATCCTATGCAGAGTCGCTGGGGTTCCAGCCATACGTTTGCGTATTTGGCCTAAAATGTGCGTAGTCGCTTCTGGGCGCGCCGTTACAGTGTGCTGAAAGAGCTGTTTAATGAAAAGTTCAAAGGCAAGCAGAAATCAAGGGGATCGCGGTGATGTTGCATTATTAAAGTCTTGGAATTCCTGGCCATCGAGCGACCCCGGTGGAAGTTACTGTGCATGTGATCCGCGAGCAGGGGAAACACAGGCAGGTCTGGCACATACTCCGGCAAGGACAATGTGCCATTGTCTCGCAAGAATGGATGCAGTGTAAGAGATATAATTGTGACTCAAGGGGAAACACTGTTTTCTCCAGTCATTCTATGTAAATATTGCCTCTTCAGTTAAACTGAAACACACACGCGCCTTGACTTTTACAAGGTGAAGCACTCCAGAACATTTACCGCACAAGGTTTTAATGAGTTGAAGCACTCTTAATTTAATTTCTGATTTTGTTGTCCTTATCAGGTAAGGAACATGATATTCTTGTAAATTCCTAATTGGAGTTCTTTCCTGCGTGCTTATCTCAGTGTTTGGCAGATATTGAGACTGGACTGGAAGCCTGTGCAGGCCTTGACTCTGCCTTTGTCAGTTCACTGGGAACATTGTCTGTGTTTCACTGCGTGTTTGGACCTGAGGCATCCACAATCTGTGCCGCTCTCATCCGTGGCCTTGCCAGCCCCGGGGGTCATATTCAGGGCGTACATCGAACACCCAAGGGCGGCCTTAAATTTGCCTGTTGTGAGCAATCTCCCACGGCCTCATTCCTGTCTGCGCAACGCTTGGGGGGAACTCCTTGCTGTGCCGCATCGAGCCGTGGATTGTAAAAGGCCTGTTTGTTTACTGTGCGCATGTGCACGCCGCCTTCCATACGTCTTGTCTCGCCTGCCCTCTCGGCGTTCCTCTGTGTTTTCAGAATGAGCCGATTTATATCAGCACCATTATGTGAGTGTTTCTGAGGCTTGTGATCTCCTCGAGATGGCTATCAAGGCACTTCCCAAGGGTGCAAAAAATAACTGCTGAGAACGAGTCGGGAGCCAGCATAGTGGTGTGCTGTGGGAGAAAAAGTGTTTTGTTTTGCCACACATAATAGGGGCTACGGAGAGGAAATAGGGAGTTCACATAGAGAGCCGCTGTGTTCTTTCCCTTTTTTTTCCTCTTGCTCTCCCTAGCTCTCTCTCGCTCTCCCTCCCTCCCTCTCTCTTTCCATCCCACACAGGCTTGAGAAGTAATGGCCTTTCCAGGCCTTCTCTAAACAGCTTATGTTTACTGTGAGTGACCTCTCTTACCAAATTACCAGCTGTGTCCCTGGTCCTGTGTTTTGTCTTTCCACAGGGATTACCCCCCTCCCTCACTTTGCTTCCCCATCCCAACTCCCCCAAAACTGCCACCACCCCCTGCTGCCCTATCAGCCCCAGCCCTTCCCCCAGTTCAAATCCCCGCCCACCTCATCCTCCAAACACAAGTCCTCTCCCTATCATCTGATAGCAGACTTTCTCAATCGAAATGCTGGCTTGTTCATGACCAAAAATAGAAAAGGACCTTTGAATTACCCACGGACCATTTCTACACATACACATACACAAATGTGTGTGTAAAATTGTTGACGTTCCTCTTCCATTGATGTTGAATTAGTTGTATTTTGGCACGTTCTTGGCAGCTGCGGAAAATAACTTTCAACGCTGCATTTAGCGAAACTGCCTGTTTTTACAAGTCGAGAAGATCAACATTCACATCCATTCACTCTGGGCAGGGCTTGCCGCTTTCAGGGGAAGGAGAAGGTGGGGGGGGGGGGGGGGGGGGGCGATAAGTGTGAGCCAGTCTGCCGATCGGGTAGCTGTTTGTTCTTATTGTAAGGCATAGGATATTTGAGTGACTCATGGTTCACCCACATTCCAAGGTCACAACTTCCTGCTTTTTATCACAAATACTCAATGGTCCCCCAGTGAAAACGAAAAAAAAATGTAGTTTCCATTACATCAACTTCCATTCAAAAATGTTGGCAGTGTATTATGAGGACTTTGGGGGGAGGAGAAAAGGTCACCTGGAAGCTTGGCTTTCTCTCTGGTCATGTTTGAACCAGTGTCTTTGTTTCAGTGGAGGTGAGTTGCACTTAAAGGTGCAGTCAGCGATTTTAATCCTATACAGTTTCTGTCAAATTCAGCAAATTGCTCTTCACGGTCCTCTAGCTGTCTCTGGTGTTCATACACAATCCTGGGAAACAAGACATAGCAGCTCGGACGTGCCATACTCAATCCCAGCCAGTCAACACGATGCTTGGGGAGCTGTTGAGCTGTTGATCAACAACCTTTCGCAAAACCGAAACTGAATTGTGGACTGCGTCTTTAAAACTATGAGTGGAATTTCAGGTGGCCTCCCGTGGGTATTGTTTTCTGTAATGGAGGCCCTTCAAGCATAATACACCCGTAGTTGAGAGTTTGAGAGTATCATTTGGAAGGTTACAGCCAAAAGCTTGTTGTGCCAACTCAGATATAATGAAATTCTGACTCTCCTATCCCATCAGTAAACACCAATCAGAGAATCAATAATGCACAAATATAAGACTATTTCTTTGAGAATATCAACTAATGCTTTGATCTGTTGTGATAGCCTTTAAGGAAGGCTAATAGTGAAATTATGTTCAGTGTTTCTCGCAGGTCTGAAAGGAACTTTTTGTAGTAGCCGGTGGAAAGGTCTGGCATTACCTGCCAGCACAATCTTGATTTATTGAATATTTCTATTAATTTCCAACCCCCAACCCTCCCGTCCATCTACCTACATAGGAATAGTAAGCCAAAGTAAAAAAAAAAAACACAAGAATAAAACTCTCTTTAGTGTGTACAAAGATGGCACTGTTTGGAACTGTGCTGCTTGGTCACCTGCACCTGCCTCTACCCCACTGGGACCTGTTGCTGCTCCCTCAGCACTCTCTGCTTGTGCCATTAGCTCCACTGACTTACTGGAATTGAGAACACGCTTAAATCTAGTTGGTCTCTGCATTTTGTCTCTCAACTGACAGCATTGTAATTTCACATCAAATTAACGGACACACGTAATTATTGAGGCTTTTGCATTTATTGCCCTTTTACGCTAAATGCTAATGTTGGATAAATTACCTGTGGTGCTGCGCATCTCTCTCCTTCATCCTCACACCATACTCTCTTAAAATATTAGCTAAAGTTAGTCTGTGTCTTTCTAACCGCCATAGACTGAAAAGAAACAAATTATAATCATATTTAACCTTATATTTAGCCAAGACCACTTTGCGTAATGTTGCTCAATGGTCAAGTTACGTGTGCTGAATACACTCTTGGATCTTGTAGCTACCAACAGAGCATAGTTGGTGCTTTCTTTCATAGAATAGAAAGCTACTACCAAAGTCAGAGAACAATTAACAGCCATTAATACACCTGGGCGCCCCGTATGTATGGGAAACACTGATGTTTAATAGCCAACATGTAATAATATGAAAGTGATGGATCTGATTAAATATGGCTGTGTATGTCACGTATGTCATATGTACACAAAACCCATAATTAGAAGGCCAACTTGGTGAAAACAGTTTGTTTTGCCATCTCACATAGAGCTACTGCACTCTGGTGTGAATAGTCCACATGCTATGGTATGTGTCTCAACTGAACAGCTAGTTCTTTAGAGCCGGTGTCTGCCGGATACAAATACCATTAGAGCTGCTGAGGTCTTCGGCAGCCCCTCCATCCATGGCAGTCTATATATCATCCCTCTGACCCCAACCCTACCCTAATGAGCCACAGGCTGCCCGAGAACACGGCTAACCGAGGGGAGACTTTCCCCAGCTTGTATGGGCAGCACACCTCTTTTTAAAAGAAACATCCTGGGTCTAAAACAGTCTGACATGAGCAGTGAGATTAAATATTTAAACATGCTCTATCTATAGTGGGAGTGTTTGAGCCAGGAATGCTAAAGATTCTTGCAGCCCGAAGGCTGAGCGTGAGGTTAGTCATGCTATCCTGTATCATCGCTAAGCAAAGCGCAACACAATTTCACACCTAGATGTTTCTTGTTTTCAAGAGGAATAACAGGGTTTTTTCTGTACCCGGTCTTGTATATTGTGTTTGAGTGGCGTGCCTACTGTGTACTGATTGTATGGCTGTATGGTTGCATCTTTGCACAAAGTTAAGTGGATCACAGTGCAGCCAGTAGCCAATCAGCAATGTATTGGTGAGTGGGCTAGCCTTATCACTTTTCCTGTTTGTGTCAGGCTGGCCTGCTAGAGGATGAGTCAGCGGCACGACAGTCACATGTCACTGGCCGGAGAAGTCACATCATCTTCGACACAGAGCTCATGAGATTAAAGGCTATGTACAGAAAAAAAACAAACACGCCTTGTTTGCCACCGTCAGTGTATATTTTAATTTGCTGCTACAAGTTTGTGCTTGTGGGACTTGGTAGAAATGTGTATGCTGTGCTCAAAGGGTAGGTTTTAACCAATGCAGCCTTTCAAGGGGGCAGCCCTCAGGTGTCTCACCTCTATAATACAGTGGTGTTGAGAGAGCAGCATTTTTGATAATGACAAAGTAAACACAGATGGAGTTGCAAAACCTGATTTAATCACCCTGAGTATTTGGGGCAGACAGACAGACAGAGCAGAATTCAATCAGGCAGAGCATACAATGAAGATAAATGGAGGAACGCAGATAAGGGAGCAATACATGCATGTTAGTTTGGGGCTATGTCTGTTTAATCAATCTGCCCTCACATTGTTAGCTGTCAGCAGAGAGGGAGAGAGAGAGAGAGAGCAAAGCTGATTACTGTCCTGCTTACAATTGGCCAGAGTTCACGCTGAGTCGAGCCACACGGACACACCACCACCACCACCACTCCAAAGAGTTTTTTTTTTTTTTTGCCCCGTCGGATCTCCGAACTGAGCCGAGGGGCGCTGTGCAGGGATATAAATAAGGAGCCAGCTTTTCTGATGTCACGGTGCTGGGTGGGGCCTAAAGGTAGGCTGTCCACTCTATAGTAGCGGCTTCTCGCTCTCTCTCGCTCTCTCTCCCTCTCTCCCTCTTTGCTGGTTTGTGTGTTTGTGTGTGTGTGTGTGCATGTGTGCGTGGGACATGACCGGTATTTAGCAGCTGAAGTGTCAAACGGGAATCCTGGAGGTAAGAGCACAAAGATGACTACTGAAAACATGGTTATTTAGTGGGGAGAATGACTGTATGAGAGTAGTTTTCCCTCACCTGTGCAGTGTCTTTTTTTGTGTGAGGACAGGTAATTTAGAGGCAGCATGCTTTGGCCTGTAATCCGGTGTTGGAAATGCTGAACTGTCCTCCTGATACCTGGTGTGCTGCACTCTGTACTGTGCTGCCTCTGGCATACTTAGCCTTGCCAAGCATAATAAGCCTGCTGTTTTGGTTAATGCTCTGTGGTCATTGCACCCAAAGGTGATATCTTACTCTGCCAACATTTTCATTTATGCTGTTCATATCCTCTCCTTCGTATTTGTAATTTCAGGTTTAGGCATGTTTGATTGTGGGTTAATACTAGAGATATTAAATTCCGAAGTACTCTGTGTCTTTATATAATAAATAGTTTTGATGGCTTAGAGGTTATTTCTGGATAAGGAGGACAACTGTAGACACATTTTTGTAGTTCCTCTCATTCATTGTTGCTCGAGAAAAGCCCTTGTATTGGTTCGTTATCTTTGGCACCAATGAATTGAGGACGGCCAACAACGCTGCTTATTTCTCTGAAGTTTTGTTTTGTCGCAGTGGTGGGCATTGTTGAAGCGGGCTTAAAATACACTGGGTGTTTTCCACTCCGGAGCAGGAAGGTGTCTTAGCATATTGTTTCAGCGCCTTGCACATTATCCCACCTTTTCCCTGTGGGCGAGTCGTTGGAGGGCCCTGAGAGTGCAATGCTCTGACCCTCAGCCAGTGAAAGCGCCGTGCGCAAAATATTTCCATTCGCCTCGTCCCTACTTTTCCTTCAATTATCCACCTGCACACGTTTAAATCTGCCCGGGCCGGGACCCTGATCTTGGATTCCTCATCTGAAGTCATTCCCCCTACGTTATGACTGAGAAATGCTTTGGAAAGCACACAGCGCAACTGTCCTTCACTGGAAGTCACATTCCAGTTGTAGTAATGTGTGTCGGAATGTCAGGAATTCCAATGGACCTTGTGGCTCAATTCGATCAGCTTGCCCAATGTGCTTTTTTTTTTTCTTCTTTTTCTTGAGGCATTGTGTTCAGACTTGACTTTGGTCTGGTGGCCCTTTTAGGACTTTAATTAAGTGCTTGTCGTCTTAAGCTAGCTATGTGCTTTGTCATCAGATGCTGGAACAGCCCTGTAAACATTATTTACATGGCTAGAAACTCCCTCTGAACAATGGCGGACTTATAACAACAGCTGCTCAACAGTAGGAGTCAAACTCGGCTCACATTCTGCAGGCCTTATTAAACTTGCTCTGCGGTGGGGTCTAATAACCTCTGAGCTGCCTTGAGACATGTTGAATGTTTTAATATCCACTGAAGCGTGATGTGTCTGCGATGGTGAATTTTGCTCCAGGACATGTGGATCTGTCCTTCTTATCAGTCTCACTGAATCCAGGAGGAATGTGTCCATTTGCACAACATAAGAGGGCCAAAACTATCATTGCAGAGTTGAACGTTTTAATCTGCCTGAAGGCTCGACTCAAGCAAAGGGGTTAAACTCGCGTGTCTCATTCTTACTTCATCTGCGATGAAGACGAGGAGTTCAACTTGGAAAGAACCCTTTTGGACTGTTATGTCAGTTATCTGAAAACAGGCCCACTGTACTTGTGTTTGACTATGGCTTACTGACGTATGTCTTTATCCAATTTAGATTTGTGTGACAACATAATGCAGGCAACAGTGCTAGAGACATAAATTTCCCCCCACTGATATTTGACACAGCCATTTAAATTGCAGCACGCACAGACACCGCTGTACTGCGCCGCCGCGGTCTCATCTGTGTCTTTTTAGCGCTGGATTGCTAGGCAGCGAGCCCCAGTCTCCCAGCTGGCAGCCTGACTGCTCATGCTGGCGCTGCCAGGTGTTTCCACACTCGAGGGTGTGGCCAGAGACCACAACATCTGTTCCCATATCACTCACACTGACCAACTTCTGTTGTGTTGAGTTACAGTTTGTTTTCGTATGGAGAAGGGCCCAAAAAAGAGAATATATCTTTCAGATTGGACTGCTGGGGCCCTTTGGCAGTGTGCGGTGGTAACTACTGGAATTCGAATTGGCCGAGGCAGTTGCCAAATTGATGAGTTCAGTGTCTTCAGCGAGGTGTGCAGTGTTTGAAAAGAGTTGGTTTTTCTGTGCGATTTTTTTCCAAAAAGGAGCTGGAATGCTGTAAACTTGCAGCATAGTGTGAGATCATCTCCAGTGAATTAAACCCTCTGCCCTTGCCACGTGATCGTCTTAGTTGGGCGTATGCTGTGTTTTGGAGATTGGCAACTTTGCCTGAGCTCGTCAGATCTCCCAGTGGCATTGAAATGTGCCTTTTGCACATATTTGTTTAAGTGTATTGGGGCATGTGTGTGTGTGTGTGTGTGTGTGTGTGTGTGTGTGTGTGTGTGTGTGTGTGTGTGTGTGTGTGTGTGTGTGTGTGTGTGTGTGTGTGTGTGTGTGTGTGTGTGTGTGTGTGTGTGTGTGTGTGTGTGTGTGTGTGTGTGTCAAGCTTGGACAAGTCTCTCTGTCATTCAGCAGCAGTGTAATGCATGCTGGGAAAACCCAGGGGCAGCGCAAGCAAAGTGTACACGGACCTTTTGTCCACGTTGCTCAGTCACATGCAAACAGATGCGTCTGGATACGAAGGCCAGGCACGGGAAAACACACACACACACACACACACACACACACACAGACACACACACATGCACACACTCACACACACACACACTTTCACACACAAGGTTATTGACTAAATCAAACAATGTGTGCTGCTGTTGCTGCTGGTGTTTGGGCAGTTAGGGTGGTGGGGCCTGTTGAAGGTCTTTGACAGGTGGATGCACATGCTTCGGGGGCCAAAGCTGCATGTGTTGTGCTGGAGTGAACCTCTCCACTCCCTCTCATTCCCCCCCGGCAGAGGAGGTGTCAGCCAAGCGCAGCCAGTTCTCTTTCTCTGGAGCACGCGTCTAAGAGAGTAACTTTAATTATTAAGAGGGAGAGAAGTTATAAGAAGTAAGTTGATGAGATGTTTGTTAAGGGTGTGGTAATGATGTGTAGTCATGCTTGCCTACGTGAGTACTCTGAATGTTTGTTGAACACTAGCGCAAAGTCAGTGGATGAACTTGTGGAACCTTGAAATGTGGACTTTGTGAGTCGACCGAAGAGTGTGTTTTGCATGTTGGTTGTGTTTGCATGTATGTGTCCGTGTGTGTGTGTGTGTGTGTGTGTGTGTGTGTGTGTGTGTATGTGTGTGTATGTGTGTATTTTTCTGTGCACGTGTTACAAGACTACCATTTGACTACAAAAATTGTAGCTGCACATCCATTCAGTACCTTCTAATCAGTTTGGAATGGTGTGCTGCTAAAAAGAAGTCCAGACATTTTAAAAACAGTATGTTTGGTTCTGACTTTTTCATTTGTAATGCCCAGCAATCCCAAATCATCATCAGACACAGGTCAGACTGGAAACTCAAAGTGTCATTTGATGAAAATATGGTGTGTTTACTCCTGTGGTTAAGATTTCTATGAAGACTGACACAAAGTAATTCTGTAAAAGGAGGCTTGTGGTTACCCTTCACTGAAAGTCATTTCATATCAGCCCTTTTCAAAGTCGTGTCGTTCCTGTCGAGATACACCTAAGTGTTTGTTTGCTCTCCACGTGGACTTCTGTAGACAGGCTGAAGAGTTTGTTAATCAGGAGCTGTGAAAAAAAAAAAGCTTTTCTCCAGATCTCAGACTCCAGTTCCCCCGCCTCCTCCCCCATCCCATCGGAGGAATATTTAGTCTGAAAGGATTGGGCGCTGTCTTTCGTGACTTACCTCTCTGCATGAGGTCTACTCAGATCAATCTGGAGAATTTTGTTAATTAGTATAAAATACAATCTGGCCCAATTTACGGATTTACCAGGTTTCTCTGCAGACATATGGACCTTTGAGATTTGATCAAATCTATTTGCATGGAACACAATCCTCAGACAAAGTATGATGTAATTGCAGAGATTATGCAAAGTGTGGCATGTGTGTGTGTGTGTGTGTGTGTGTGTGTGCTTGTGTGTTTGTGTGTGTGTGTGTGTGTGTCTGAGGTCAGGGTTTGGGTTGCTTAAGATGGGCAAAATGTGTGTGTGTTAGTGTGGCCCTTGTTCTGGACAGAAGTGACTGTGACAGTTGTATTGCTTACGCAAACAGTTGAAGATATCTAGTAGACATTCCGTTTGTGACCAAGTGGCAAGGCTCCAAAATGTGTTGATGCCAATCCCGTGTCAGTCCCTTGTCTGAGATCGATTATTGTGTTGAACAGCGAATCAGTGCTTAAGAAAAAAATTCCCCTCTCTTTTAATCCGCCCTGTCAGAGAGAAAAGGGACTCCCTCTCCTTCCTTGTTTTTTTTCTGTTTAGCTCAGTGAATACACCACTTCAGTTGCCTGTCTTGTGACTTGTGTGTAAAGTAGGCTCAAGCACTCTCTTTTAAAGACTCCTCGTTTTAACTTGAGGAGAAAGGATTCCTTTCATTGAATTTCATGGGAGTTATCCCCAATCAGGCTGATTTCCACGATTACTGAAACATTTCAGTCTGAATTATGTCAAAGATCTCTGGTCAGAGGTCACAGCTGGTCATGACTGGGACTTAAGGAGGATGATTTACAGTCTTGTTAATGAGAGGACAGGAAGTATACAGTAACCAGGCTAGCTACAGGATCGTCAACCGTTTTCTCAGAATCTAAATTTCTCTTTTCTTAACATAGCTTATCTTTTTTTTCTTTTAGATTTATTTTGGGGCTTTTTTGGCTTTAATCGATAGTGCAGTGAAGAGTTGGACAGGAAATGAGAGGGAGAAGAGGAGTGGACAGGAGAAATGACATCGGGCCGGATTCAAATTCAAGCCTGAATGTGGTTGGGGCTACTGCTTGCCCCACAGTGCCCCCCAAAAACATAGCTTTTCTTAGTCAAACAAACAAGGCTGACTGCAGTCAGTTTTTTTTTTATTGCACGAACAACCTATACATGCCTATACATTTACTTCTAGTGGGCTTGAATTCAACTTTGACCATTCTTTCCGTCTGTCTTGTTACGGTATATAATCATGATATAAATCCTTGAGAAGTGTATCTGAGTGGCCGTCTACATTAGACTGCAGTAGCAGCACATGTCCTAAACCCCCCCCCCCCCCCCCCCCCCCGTGTGATTCTCCCCACAGACGGTCATCTAAGAGCAAAGCCCCCGCGCCTCCGCCGGCTGTGAAAGGCCTTGATGGTCCGCCGCTCTCCCCCGCTTCACCCGGCTACCAGCGCACGGCCATGGAACAGCAAGACAACCCCCTGGAGCAGGACCTGACCCTGGTGGTGGTGTTGCCCGAGGGTGTGGAGAATACCACGGTGGTGCACGGCAGGTGAGAGTCCACCGGCGGCGTCTCAGAAGACCCAGTCCAGCCCTGTCTCCTGATATGCACTACTGTGCAACATCCATGGTAGCTAAGAGAGAGTGAGAGCATTGAAATTGACAGCGTCTCTGTAGTAAAAATGCTATTGGGAAACGCACGCCAGAGCTGTGAGGACCTTTGAGTATGTTGTAGCACCTGTTGGACAAACAGATGATAGATAAAAGTGAAGGGTGGTGAAAGGGTAAGTGGAAGCGAAGATGGGATTGTTCTGGTTGGTTCTGTAGAACCGTGCGTTAACTCTATGGGCTGAGGACATATGTCCCAGCGTCGCTGGGTTCTGTGCAGTGTGTGTGTGTGCGCTCTGAAGCATGACGTGTAGAGCCTGGGGTTTTTTGCGAGACCGCATTTCCAGATGTGCGAACCTGCGAGGAAATGGTTTGCATATTTCTGAATCGTCGCTGCTGTGTCTCTCGCAGCTTTTGAACACGAGACCCCGAAAGCCAGTCTCCTCTGTGTTACGTCAACAGCTATATAATGCCTGCTGGCTGGATCCACATCATAAGCAACTGTCAAAGCTTTGCATTGGGAGAAAAAACGTCGCTTAGCCAGAATGAGTGCCACCAGGGTCTAAATCCTTTTCCATTTGGCCCCATACCATGTAAGGCAATGTTGCTAATAATATAGGAGAAATGTTTTGAGTGTGTGACCCCTGCATGAAAGCCCACTTCAAACACGCCTCACACATTCTATCATTGAAACATTTCATTTTATAGACAAATTGCTGCTCTTTCAGGCCTATTATTAAAACCAAGTTCAATATAAAAGGATTAAGCATGGCATTCTTCACCTTCTTTTTCCCTAACCCAAATTGTATTCAAAGAGCACTCTCTCTCTCTCTCTCTCTCTCTCTTGCTCCTTCTCTCTCTCTCTCTCTCTTTCTCTCTCTCCCTCTCTTTAAGTCTCTTTCTTTCTGTCTTTCCCCCTCTTTCCAAGAGTGAGTACAGTGAACTCATTATGATCAGGATTAAACTGTTGGCATGATATTTCAGAGGCCCTCTCAAGCGCAGGAGTACATGCTCTCAGCTGGACAGCATTGTGAAGCAGGAGAGCTGTTGCTAAAGCCCTTCTCTCCTCTCCTGAAAGGTTAGACAGAAATAGAGTAGACTGCAGAAAGGAGGTTTTTTCCTCCATTGCCATAAAACTGGAATGATCCTGCAACTCATCAGTAACAGGCTGCATTTTTTTGTTTTTTTAAGTTTGATGTTCAAATCAGAGCATCTCAGATGATCATTTATCAGTTGAAATCTTGCAGGAACCATTTTCTCCAATCATATTATAATGCAGAAAACAAATCTAGAACATGGGATCATTTAGGTTCAGCAAATTTGAGGTAATGGACCTCATATTCCATCACTGACTGTGGCAATTTAAGATGGCCCTTATGTAACTACACATTTTTTATTTCCCTTGAAAGGATCAGAAGAGATCAGTTCACATGACTTTGCCTCTCGCATTACAAAAACATTCTAACTAGGAGCTGACACACAACGACAAAAAAAGCCACTTGGGTTGCCCCTTCAGTCAGCTAGGTCTTGAATTGAAGCTTTCTTTTCTCTCAGTGGCAGTGCGTCATCTGGCTGCTTCCTCAGGCACAAAGACACTGTATACTGCACTGCATATCCATCAGGTAAATAGGAACCCTGTCTGATGCCAGACTTTCCACTGTGGTCGTTTTTTATTTCCCAGTAAATTATTGCAGACGGTGGGCTCCATCTTTGCCACTGAATGTCCTTTTACTGTGACTGTTCCTGGCAGACACTCAAGAAGTACTGAAAGAACACGGCTGTGCAGCTTTGCATCATTTCCCATTCTTTGTTGTAGTGTTTCCAACTTTTTTTTTTTTTTTTTGGTATTTTACAGCAAGCCCATGATGGACTTGTTAGTGACGCTGTGCGCCAAGTACCACCTGAACCCATCTGGACACACCATCGAGCTGGTCTCCAAGAACCGGAACCACATCAAGTTCAAGCCCAGCGCTTTGATAGGGACCCTGGAGGCCGAGAAGATCCTGCTCAAGCCCAAGGGGGTGATGGAGGAGAGGAACAAAAAGGCCGGCTCTCAAATGCCCGAGGTACTGTACATCTTCCATCTTAGACATCCATGAATCGCAGGAGAATAGCTCCTTTTTAAACCTGCTACTTCTTCTCTCTGTCAGTTCAGAAAGAGCCAGTTCAGTATGACTGCTGTAGAAGTATTGTTTGGTAATATGTGATCCACATGTGTGCTTGGAGTTGGAGAGTGCAGTAGCTCTGAGTGCTTTGCAGTACTCCTGTGGGCTTGTTTTGGCATGACCGCTCTCCCTGTGTACACGTGCAGGCAACTGTCCGACTGGTCATAAACTACAAGAAAACGCAGAAGACCATTCTCCGAGTCAATCCCAAGATCCCGCTCAACGAGCTCCTTCCAGCCATTTGTGAGAAATGTGAGTTCGACACAACGACGACAATCTTGCTGAGGAACGTGCAGTCGGACGAGCCTCTAGACCTGACCAACTCCCTCAACGATTTCAGCATCCGGGAAGTCTATGCAAGGGATACAGAAGGTAACAAATCAAAGAACCAGAAAAATCCCAACTCAGCATTCGCATTTCTCCACAGATCTTTCTAGTTTATTGATTTTAAAATAGAGCCAGACTTCGAGACAAGTGTGCATAATGCAGTCGTCACAAAGGAGAGAGTTATGGATCGAGCCGATGGAAAATTTTGTTCTAAAATAAGTTACAGGCCCATATCTCAACTCTGACAGTGACCCCCTGCTTGGGTTTCCCCTCAATGGGAAATGCAAAATGTCCAATAGCATTTAGTGTGTTTAAGTGGAGTGAGCGCTGAGTGTATTAACATTTTTCATGCTGTCAACGTGTATAATGAATCAGATCTCATTACTCTCTCTGTTAACAGCCACTAGTCCAACGGATCTCCCTCCCTCACCCACTCATTCAGGTGACCTCATCCCTGCTTTGTTTCTCTGCTCAAGTATTGATTCTCAGGGTTAAATGAGTCTTTCACATGATGGAGTTATTACCATATTTAGTGTTTTTGTGTATTTGTGTATCTTGTTTCCATTATTTTCCATATTGTATCTTATTACCATATTTCACTCTTTAACTGATCCTTTCCCATCGCATGCATCCAACAGACACACTCTGTCTGTCGGCCAGGAAGGACAAGAGTCAGAAAGAGAGAGAAAATAAAGAAAACAAGGGATTGTTCAGCCTTTTCAGAAAAAGTCGGAAGAAGTCTGATCAGGTGTGTGTTCCACCCATTCCATTACTCGCGCGCTTGAGCAATTGCGAGCTTTGCGGACGGCCACAGGCATGCACTCATTTGTTTGTTTTGCTGTTTGCTCTTTAAACTTTGGCATGGAAGTCGAATACTTGCTCTTGGTTGGCCCTGCGTAATGTTTGTCCTCTGTGAGAGCGTTTGCTCACTGCTTGGTTGTGGGGTGGGGGTGGGGGGGTCAACTGCAGGCACATGATTGGCTGTTAATCTCTCCATCCAGCCAATGACGGCGAGCGCCCCTGCGTCCCCAATCCTGAGGAAGCCGAGGCCGGTCAGTATGTGTGCTCTCCCGTCGCACACGTCCAGCTTCAACTCCAACACCATGCCGTCGGACATGCCAAAGAAGCGAAGGGCGCCCTTGCCCCCCGCCATGATGTCACCTGAAGACACCCCTGACTTTGGGACAGATCAGCAGGCCAAGCCCCAGTCTCCCACCCAGCCTGATGGCCATCAGGTAAGTGTTGGGCAGAGCTCAAACACAGAAGTCTTTCATCAAAGGAGGCTGTCTTATTTTTCTGCAGAATTGCAGTGTTACTGTGATTCTTTAGCCCTGCCATGGCTTAGCATCATTCAGTAAAGGCAAAGTTATTGTATTATAATTTATATACAGTGTGCCCTGATTTACCGAGAAACACACTCCGGAAGTAATTTAATATACAACTAATTTATGCATAGAAAAATGTTCTCATCTGTTCAGTGTTTTGCGTAATACATGTCTCTGCGTCATTCACTGTGTCCTCCTTGTTCCCATCGTTTAGGATTTTCCCTCCGGGAGTCGAGCGTCCCCCTCCGAGTCCTCGCTGAAGAGAACCAAGCGGAAGGCGCCTCCTCCCCCCACCTCCACACCCAGCCCCTCTCCGCCTGAGGAGGCTCCACAGGAGAGGAGTCTGACAGGTACCACAGCCTCCTACAGCAGGCTTACCCAGCACGTGTGGTTCCCATTGCCGGCCGACAGGCTAAGTGTATGGGGGCTACTTAAGTGAGATCCTCTGTGTGAACCTTGGCAGAGATAAGAGCAGCTGCGCTTTGCGCTGGGGTTCTGAAAGTGAGTGTCAGAGAACACGAGTGTTTAGTGTTTGTGTGGCCCCGTGGGTGTGTGCACTGCTCCCAATTCTTAACCCTATGTGCCTCCTAGTGGCCTTGATGTGACATTGCAGTTATTAGGAGAGGTTCAGCTGGATTTTTGATTGACATTTATTTCTTTTTTTTCCCTCCCTGTTTTGAAGTGCATAAACTGCTGAAACATCTTGTTTGCTTTCAGTCTCCAGGTAAAAACATGTTTTTCTCTCCCCCTGAAGTAGAGTTAGATTGGCAAAGGTAATTATGATGCAAAGACTGGAATTAATATGTTACATATTTCACCTGTGAACATGGCTTTCATTACAGAGTAGTCCAGCTGGCCTCCTAAATGAACATGGTTTCATCATTTCAAAAGTCAGATGTGATTGTTTGCAGCTGCATTTTATTTACAAAAAAGAAACAAACAAGGAAATCACTTACAGCTGTTGATCTAAGTTTGTGAGTGTGTGTGAATTAAACATAACCATCTCTTGAAAGTGCTGCAATTATTGAAATTAGTTGAACAGAGAAGATTGTGTTTTGGAAATAATGCACAGGCCAGTAAACCATTGCGTGGCTTGATTGCAGACACAGACTGGTGGCTGCCCAGTATTCAGCTGTTCATCCTGAGAGTTGGACGAGAGAAGTCCCCAAATTGGGCATTTCAGTCTGTGTTTAGTCTGCCCCGAAACAAGGCTTCAGTAAATGATTTGTTTTCTCGTCTTGAAATGCCTTTGGCGTTAGAGTAAGGTTTTATTAAAAGTGCAGGCATTTCTCATTCCCAGCTGTGCTGGAGTTTTGGTTGTGATGGTGGATTATCACGTAGTCTTTAGTGAGGCAGTAAAAAATGTGTATTTGCGTATCTACATATTATCTTGGTGAAGAGGAAATTACACCATATTTCATTATACAACAAACAACACCCAGAGTTGCAGTATACTTTTATTGCAAACCCATTTTTGTGATAAAAGTGTCGCAACATTCCTCAGTGCCTTGAACTGAATACTGAAACATAGTTTTTAGGCAATAGTTGTGCTTTAGTATGGACCAAGTAAGTCTTGTGTTAGTCTCTCCATCATCCTTCACATGTCTCTCTTTCTCTCCCTCTCTCTATCTCTCTCTCTCTCTCTCTTTTGTAGTTGATATTAAGCTCTTTCTCTCTCTATCTCTATCTCTCTCTCTGTATCTCTCTCTCTCTCTTTCGTAGTTGATATTAAGCTCTTTCTCTCGTCCACTTTGCAGACTCAGAGTCCTCAGAGGAGGGGGTGTGAGAGTCCGAGTGAGCTGCTTCCTGTCCTCTCTGCCATGCTGCTTCTCTGCTCGTGATGTGCTCTTCCTCCTGTGGTGGCCTCCTCTTCCTCCTTCTCCCTCTCCCCGCATGCTTGTTAATGCTCGCCCGTTCCTGTGATTCTCCACTATGTCATTAACTTGTTTTATTTTCTATACTAACATGACTAATATTTTGTTTATCTTTTCCTGCTATGTGGTTTTGTTTCTCTTTTTTTGTAATTTGTGATAATTGACTAATCTCATGTTGTTTTAGTTTGTGTTTTTTTACAAGCGAATGTTGTGTTTTTTTAATGTGAGTGCACCTTGTTATCTCAAGACTTGAAGGAAGATCCGTAGTAAATAACTGGACTCTTACTAATGTTAGTAAAAAGGACTCACACACTAACTCAAATTGACAACTTTCCTCCAGTCATTTTCTTTCATGTTGCTAACATTTCTCTATTTTTCCTCCACTGTGTTCTTTGGTGCCCCCCTCTCCTCCACACCACTGTCAACAGAGGCAGTTTATTTTTTTCCTTACAATGTTGCAATACAACATCATAATATAATACTATATTTTATGGGCTAGACTATGGGCCATACTAAGTCATGAAATAAAGGATCAATTTTGAAAGGCTTGTGAGTGTAAAACAAACATATACGCTTTAATTTTGAGGTGGATGACCAATCCGCAAGATGTGTAGACCAGAGCTCCTCCCCTTTGGCCTCATGAGGTAATTTATTAGTCACTTTCCAGTCAATGCCACAACTGGGCTGAGAACATTTAAACATGAAAACAGGAGGTTTACTGAAAGATTTGTTTGAAATATTTTAGGAGCACTTACTGAAACGCCTAGGCAGAAGTGTTGACGGGAGCTATCATCTATACAGTTGTTTTCCATTGTGTCATTTGCCATTGTTGACTAATGTGTGTTGTTAAGCGCTTTAGTTTGTGTAGTCTGTCAGAGTTTTGGATTCTTTATCTGAGTTCTAACATTCCCCTCAGAAGGGACTTCCTGTGCCTTTATATACCACCATCTTTGACTTTAAAGGACATCTGGGCTTTTTTTTAAAAAAAAAAGCCTATCTAGACAGCTTTCTTTACTCTGTGAATGTAAGGGTGCCTTTTTCTGGGAAGAAAAACCCAACAAAAACTTCCATTGTAGCTCTGACATGTTTTACTTTTGGAAAAATGCTTGTGAATAAGCGAAGGGAAGGGACCCCAGGAGTGCTCATAAAACCCATTGTTGTCCTTAGATGTGATACAAGTTTCTCTGCAAAAAGACAAGAAGAATATGGCCCTTTGTGAGGCATAAGTGCGTCCTAATCAGATATTTTAATCTGCAGACAGACACTCCCAGTCGTTCCCATCCACACAGACACAGGCCCCCGGAGACCCAGTGTGGATCTGTCCCGCTGTTTTGTTTCTTAAGAATGTGTTGTTTTTTCTCTCTCTCCTATTCTCTCTTTCTCTATCTCTCTCTCTCTCTTTCCAAATTATTCTACAACTCACTTCTCCACTGTTCCTGTTGCTTGTATTAAGTTTCTGTTCTCCAGTTACTTGGGTTTTTTCTTCCTCCATGCTATCTTGTGTGTGTGTGTGTGTGTGTGTGTGTGTGTGTGTGTGTGTGTGTGTGTGTGTGTGTGTGTGTGTGTGTGTGTGTGTGTGTGTGTGTGTGTGTGTGTGTGTGTGTGTGTGTGTGTGTGTGTGTACACTGAGAAGTCTTTAGCTTTATGCCGTTTGAGTCACTAGTTGTTGTTTTGTTTCTAATAGATGGCAAGTTTCACAAGTAAAGGGGGGGGCGGTGTCTTGTTCATTATTTGAGTTATTTCGCTTACAGTAAGTCAACGCTCTCAGATCTCAGTGCGGGGAGAAAGGAAAAAATATATAAATAAATTACTCACTAAATAAATAAATAAATAAAAATAAAAAAACTCTTCTGGTAAAAGTTTTGACTTCTCTCTCTCTCTCTCTCTCTCTCTGATTGCTCACATCTTCCCGCTCGCCCCTGCCTCCCCGCTGACTTCACATAATTGACTTCACAGAGAGGAGATCAGGCCTAGATTCTCTGCGTCTCTCTCAATCTCCCCCGACGTCCTGGCGCGCCGCAGCGGAGCTGGAGATCACAGGCGCAGCTCGCAGGCTCTGTGTAACCAGATTTTTTCGGGGCCGCGCTCCTCTCTGCTCTCCTCTCTCAGCTCTCTCCCTTCTGCTGCTTTCACTATTCCTCTGTGACAGCCCCTTGAAGTGCTGAATGAGGAACTAGAGAGGGGGGGTGGGGGTGGTGGTAGGAGGGGGGCCCGAGATGCAAGACGTCTTAATTAAGTGCGATTCACTCAGTCTGGAGTGACGCTATCACTGGCATAGAGTTCGCACTGCCCTCACTGGCGAAAAGAATATTGAAAATCCAAAGGAAGTCTCCTTACTGAGGCATTATATAATAGGCGCGCGCACAAAGCTGATGCAATGGTCTTTTCTTGTTTGAAGATCTTCACCTGGGCTGACCACAGTTTTTTCTACAGTATTGTTTTAGTTTTTTTCGGCCTTGATTTATTTTTCCCCCCAATCATTATCTCATATTCATGTTCATTGTCTAACACTTGCTCTCGTTCAGTCAAGTTGAAGTACAGAAATGTACTTTTATCCTGTATATCTATCTAGAATTCTTTATGGGATTTGGTGGTTGATGTCTGTCATTTATAGTTGGTCTGTGCTCTTGCTTATTTTCTCCCACGATGCATCAGGAGTTCCATTGCCAGCCACTCTGGAGGAGATTCGGGAACAGGAGGAGTCCCTGGCGCCCGCTTCCCCCCAGGAAGAGCCAGGTGAGTCAGGGTCTCCTCTGCCCCGGGCCTCCACTGCTCAGAGCGACACCCAGGGAGACGACAGCAGCCTCAACCTGTCCGCCGACATCTCCATGGACTCCGGGCGGGCCGAGGCGTCCTCGCCGACCCACGACGCCGACATGCTGAGCCTCTCGGCATACGAGGATGCGGGGGGAGATCAGGCGTGTGATCTGTCCTCACATGGCAAGTACGAACGCTCGCTCGTGGGAAAAAAACAAGTTGTGCTAGTGTCGCAAGCCATTCAGTGCCATTGTTTTGGTGTTTAAAGTTTGTTTTTACTTGCCTGTGGGTTTCCTCTCCCAAGTTTGTTCTTGATTTCCACCTCTGACAGACTAGCAGGCAGCTTGACGAGCAGCGAGGAGTATGCCAGTCAAACGCTAAGCGCAGAGGCCCAGGTTGCCCCCGAGGGCGAAGATGACGGTATGTCATTTTGTGTCTGTGTGATGTGATTGAATGACAGAACACCTACACACCCCTCTGGCTACCTGAGAATAATGACTGTTGGAGGGTGTCAGGATTTTACATCTTTCTCCTCATATAAGAAATTGTAGAATGTACTGGTTATGTTTATAAGTAAGAGCACTTTTTTCAAGTTCAACCTTGATTTAAGTTGTGTATTCCAGTCAAGTTGTTGTATTCCAGTGCATCACTGTATTTCACATTGCCCAGTGGGAATGATATAATGAAAGGGGAAGAAGAGACTTCACAGCCAAACTAAAGGCTAAATAGCTAAGCTTAATAGAAAGAACATGTAACAGACTTTTCATTCAGCCCTTAACTGTAATGTTGTTTAAAGCTAAGCAGCCACCAGCCTAATACCATAAACAAAATATTTGGAGAACTGAAATATAATCCTGAAGTGTAAGAAACACGCTTAACATGCTAATGATAAACAGATAAAAATCAAAAACGAACTAAAATCAACTCTACAGTCCACACTGTTTGTTAGTGTAGCGTCAAAAAGGAATGTGCATACATTTACAGAATAAAGGTTCAGCCTTCTTTAAAAAGGTCAACTCTGTTAGAAGTGTGCTGCATTATACTGTGTCTGTACGATATAAAAAAGCGTATGTTCATGATTGTGTTGTGAAGCTGCCGTCTTTTTTGCGTGTGTCTGCAGACAGTGGTGCAGACCCAGCACTAGAGAGCAGTGAGCGGGCTGCCTCACCAGCTCAGGAAGCCACAGCGGCCGAGGACGTTCCTGGAGGCGTCGCTGAGCTAAGCCGCTCACCTGAGGCTTCTGGCTCTCTGCGGCCCCCGCCTGACAGCACGCAGCTCCGGGCAGCAGAGGAGCCCGCGTTAGAGAGTGAACCGGACCGACCCGGCAGCAGAGCAGCCAGCTCTCTGGAAGAATCTACGCAGGGTGAGATGAGTTGCACGTCTTCCCCCGAAGCTCAGGCCGGCACCCCTGGGGTTTCATCCACGCCTGAGCCCCAGCCGACGCCACCGCTGTCAGCTGGACTGAAGAGAGACATGGTCACGTCTACTGAGGAACCTAACAGCCCGGGGAGTCAGGAGGCTCTGTCTCCTGCTACGGATCGCCCCACGCCTAGCCCTACCCAGACCCCTGCCCCTAATCCTGCTGTGGCTCTTGCCCCAGCGCCCACGCCTAGCCCTACCCAGACCCCTGCCCCTAATCCTGCTGTGGCTCTTGCCCCGGCGCCCACGCCTAGCCCTACCCAAACCCCTGTCCCTGATCCTGCTGTGGCTCTTGCCCCGGCGCTTGCTACAGTCAAAGGGGGCCCAGTGTATGTCACCGACTCCAAGCCCAAACCAAAGCCTTCCAACGAAGTGACTCGGGACTATATCCCCAAGCTGGGCATGACCACCTACACCATAGTGCCTCAGAAGTCCCTGGAGAAGCTGCGCTACTTTGAGGTGGAGCTGACGCTGGAGGCGCCGCACGTGGCCACCGAGGCCGAGGTCAGCGTGGGCCCTCTAGAGGCCTCAGGCAGCACGCTGAAGACTCCCGATGAGTCGACGACCACAGCCCAGCCTGCAGACACTCGCCCCGCCGCCCCCGGGGCTGATCCACCACTTAGGAATGGGGCCGAGCCAAGCGACTCATCTGCCGAGCACGTCGCTCCTCCCCTACAGACGTCTATTTCCACGTTGGTCCCAGTTGGGGACGGCGCAGACCAGGCTGTTCCAGCGGCGGCAGCAGAGGCAGCAGGGGAGGTCAAGGAGAAGAAAGTTCCACCCGCAACTAAACCCAAACCTGCCTCTTTCCGCTTGCCACAGCACAAAAGAACACCTGGGTATTATGTAACCTCTGCAGCGGTGAAGAGTGCCAGCGGCCACAAGGAGGCTGCAGGGGGCCAACCCAAGGAGCCCAGCCCTCAGGCAGTCCATGAGACAGCAGAGGAGGAAGGGGAGGAGGTGGAGGAGGAGGGTACCCTACCCCCTCCACCGCCCCCACTAGAGCCCGCTGGAGAGGTGGAGCATGTGGGGGCTTCAGCCAGTGCCCTAGCCCAATCAGGCCAGAAGCCAGTGGATGCCAGCCCCAGCCCCAGCCCCAGCCCCAACCCTAGCCCTAGCCCCAGTGGCGGACACCCTGACGCCCAGCTGACGAGGCAGGGCAGTGTGCCCAGTAAGAATCAACCGCCCTCCCCTGGGCTCAGCCTGGAGAAGTTGCGCAGCTTCACAGCGCCCAAGCCCTACTCCCCGACCTCGCCCTCCCGCTTTGCCCAGGCGGTGTCCTCAGCTGTCAAGAAGACCCGGCCCCTGGGACAGAGGCCTGAGGGGCAAACTACATGCAAGGTGCCCCTCTACCCCATCACGGGCCACAGCCCTATAAGAGAGGTGACAGAGCCCTCTAAAAATACGGTAAGTTGCTGTCACACTCACATGCACATAGCTAATAAGTCACTGTTCAGGCACATGACTAATATGTAGCTTATGAGCATAATAACACTGTACGCTGACATAAAACATATGGAATGCAAAGCCTGCTTATTAAAAAAGGGGGAAAATTACATACTTCTGTTATGAGCTCTTCCTATGTTCCATAGGTCATATGGGTTCATCCTAAGTGCTGTGAATGACGCTATCTTAGCTATCTGTTCTAATGCAGACAGTATAGGGTGACCTGGAATACGTTCCCACTCAAAAGCCTATTGTTGAGCTCAGGTATTGTGTGTGTGTGGCTAGCCGCGAGGCTTGTCAGAAAATCACGGCTATAGGTTTCACCTTCCAGGAGTCTCTGTCCTTAAGGAATGTGTGGGTCATAAACGTGTATTGAAAGGGTTTCTGTCATGGCGGTCCATGCAAAGCCAGAGGAAGTGCTGTAACTCTCTGTGTTTATATGGACTGCACGCGACTTGCTTCTCTGTTTTCCCCTGGCCTGCTATATCAATGCCAGCTAGTGGTGCACCGAACCAACCCAAGACTGTTGCTATTCAAACACAGATGTGTGCGCTGTGCATTGCAGTATCTCCTTTCTGTCCTATAGTGAAAGGCACAAACAGCCCTGATTCTTTTCACAACTGCGTGTGTGTGTTTGTGTGTGTTTGTGTGTGTATGTGTATGTGTGTGTGTATGTGTGTGTGTGCGGCGCTTGTATGTGTATGTTTGTGTATCTGCGGTGTGCAAAGGTGACAGACAATGGGGAGAAAGAGGACAAATGTCCAGGTGCACGGGGAGCAGAGGGGGCCGTGACCAGCTCCGCCGGTGAGGACGCGGGACCTGCGGACACCCAGAGCGGAGAGCCAGCGCCCACGGAGGACCAGATCCATGGAAACGGAGCGCCCCATGCTCTCCCAGTGAGTTGCACAGGCGGCAGCACTTAATGCATGATTTATAGGCATCCCACTGGCACATGAAAGCACAATGGAAAGGGGCATAAACAGCCTTGCCATCTCTTATTCCTTTTCAGGTGTCAGGAGTTCCTCCCTCAATGACGCTGTTGCAGAGTTCAGGCGAGGCGCGGGCGGCGGCACACGAGGAGTAGAAGGGGGTGGGGTAGGGGGGGTGACAGGTGGAGGGTGGGGTGGGGTGGTTGTCACACGGTTGGCGCACTCCAGTGGCGTCCTGTTGAGTCTTTGGCTCCTGATGTTAAGAGATTTAAGTTTGTTTTACTTTTAAACAATTAAATAGATAATTTCTCAGTAATTGTATAACAAGTTGGTGCATAATGTAAGATTGAGAACAGACAACTTGCGGGTTCCTATGAATTTTGAATTCTGTATGTGTAAACATTGCAAAAAGGTTTTCTATTTTATTAGGTATTTTTGCCTTTTAAATTATTAGTCATAGAATAAAGATGTAATTATATACCAATGTGAAAAATGGTACTTCTCAAAATGTGTCCCTCAGTCCATTTTTTACTTGTTTGGTTAACTAAGCTGTGCCCTGAAGACACTGGTATCCATATTGCTCGGGATTTGAAACTGCTGTAAGATCTTAAGTTGTCATTCTTCTGTATATTAAACTATCATATGAAACAGTGTATTACATTGTGCTATTCTTTCAGTTTCGGCATCTGTTTTACCTCAGCCACAACTTGCACAACAAGCAAACTATCATTTCTCATACAGTGCTAAACTCACATGTGTCTAATGACATGTTTACGGTTTGCTCGAACCTGACTGTTGAGCCCTTGGAGCAAGTATGAGGCAATGGATTACCTGTGGCCATACAAGGGTCGGGTAGACTGTTCGTGTTACAAGTAACAAGTCGCAGTGATGCGTAGCTGTCACTGTTCAACAAATTAGTTGTCAAGCAAATATTGATAACAGTGGATACCCAGGGATATGGAATATTTAGCCCTGCTCGCCTGCCCTTTACAAGAACACTAACCCATTTATAAAAATAAATAAAATCTTAAACGTGTAAATCTTCTTAGAGTTAATACACATTGGCTCTTTGCGCAGTACACATCATCCCTGAACACCTCGCTATTGTTCCTGTTTCGCTCATACAGCAGGCTAAGCTGGCCTCAGTAATGAGTCGATAGTTATGAATACGAACGGTAAACCGGAGTTTCGTAGTCAAAACTAGTTCTGCCCCTATATCTGTTGGAGTAACAGCGTAAAGTTTGCGTGACGTAGCACGAGAGCATGGGCATGAGTACCTTTCACCGGCTGCGCGTTAGACGACAGTAGACAGTGAAGGACCGGGCAGCGATGAAGACGCGGGAGGAGGGAGCACCACCCAACTTCTCTGAGAAACAGGTACTGCTGGGCAATGTTCGTTAACCTACTTTCAGGTCTTATGCAAGGAAAACCTTCTGCAGAGATTTCACGGTTGTGATAATTGTTTCCATCGTATGATCAGTAGAAGTTGGATACGAATGGAATATGTTTTGATTGTCAAATAGTTGTGCTGGTCTCATAGACTACTGAACATTCGCCTTATTCCGCAGAAGCTTGCAGCAATCGCTTGCGAACGATTTCCTATTAAAGTTGGTGTTGTTCAGTAGTTGGTTTGTGGCACCGTTGTAGTTTGTTTTGTTTTCCGTGCTCAACCCGTATTTGCGCAGAAATTTCAGAGCAGTCTATTTGGATAGTACACGCTGATATGATCATGACTGAACACTTTGAACCTTAGAGTGATAAGGCTGTGGTTGACACCGAACTTACTCGTCGATCAACGTGTTACGTAAAAATAACTAACGTTTTCTTCAGTAGGGTACTTCTGTATGAATATTTTAGAATTTACCTTCCACTTGTAACCTTTTAATTATTGCATTGTTGCCATATTTTCAGATCATAGTTACACATTTCCCTATACCGATAGGCTTTAACAAAAATGCACTCATATTCCTTTTTTGATACCCATGCACCATGGTTAGGACAGCCCCATCACACGAACACACACACACACACACAAAGTGCACACAATTACTGTAGTCTACATCCCTTGCGACTGCCATCTGTTGTCAAACGGGAGAACGGCAAATATGAACGAAAATCAGACGTGTCAGTAGGCAACTTGGCAGACACGTTCCACTGTGATACTGCACAGTTTAATTTCACCTTAGATAGCCTCACATTTTAGAGGAAATGTAAACAGATTTGTATATAGACTATCAAGGGGTAAAGGGGTTGTATATAGACACTCAAGGGGTAATTAAAGAGTCTAACATTTAGTTAGAGATTGAATTCAGGGTCCCTTGATAGACATTAACGGATGTTTCATGAGAACAGTGGCAAAAAAGATGAACATATGTACATTTTAAGGACTTAAAAGGACGGTGTTTTGCAGGCGTGAACTTTTAACCAGGCTTTATCACTTAACTGTTCTACCTTACTCAGTTTTGTCATTTAATGAGATTGATGCATATTTAGAATTCCAGAGGTGGAAGATCAAAAATTAATCAACAGACAAAATCAATACGAAATTCCTATATCTTTACCACAACCAACCATAAACAGCCTGTGTACACCAGTGAGTCATTGATGAATTGAAACTTCTTAAATTCATGTGTATGAATGACAGCTGAATGTTGAGAGTCTGTGTGCCCGAGAGTGTGTGTATATGGATGTGCGAGTGTGTGTGTGTGTATGTGTGTGTGTACACATGTGTGTCTGTGTGAGTGTGCACGAGCGTGTGTATATTTAGCACTGATAAGGAGGCCTCTAAATTATTCCCATTTAGCTGCAACAATACAGATGGAGGCTGAGCCCCATTCACTCTCCCAGCTTTATTGCATACGCTTGGAGCAGGGCTATGCTTCACAGACTTTGCTCTCTTTGTCTTCGCGTTCTTCAAGTATTTAGTGCCAGACGGGCAGAGTGTGTGTATGTGTGTGTGTGCGTGTGCGTGTGTGGGTGTGTGTGTGTGTGTGTGTGTGTGTGTGTGTGTGTGTGTGTGTGTGTGTGTGTGTGTGTGTGTGTGTGTGCGTGTGTTGGTTCCATGGGTTCCATGGTAATGCTACATTATGGCCATTGGTTAGACTGAAAGCAGGTATTGTAGTGCAGGGCACTAGCTTGTGTGTTAAGTGTTCCGGCAGCATGCTATAATTACATGTTCTTGAGTATTGTTCATGTCTTTTGTATGACTGAGTTTGCATGGTGAAATAGTCGGGCTGTGTGATTTCCACCTCTCAACCGGTTTGCTTCGGAACCAGTTATTTAGTGAACAGGTTTTCACAGATGTTAGCTCACAACTGGCAGCACAGCTGAGTGAATTTTACAAGTGGATGAAGGAGATACGGAATAATAGCAGTCATAAGAACAAGAAAATCTTTTATCCAACACATCCAAAAGTGTCACTGAATTAGTATTATCCATCTATTTTTTTAAAAGAAGGATTATGGTGCAAAGAAAGCACAGTCTGTAGGTTTTTCTCATTTCTTGCCTCATTTAGCAAAACTGTTATCCATACACGTCAGTAAATCTGGGATCACTGAAGCCAACAGTCGGCATTGTACATGATTCATAAGGGATTAGTTAACTGATAAAGAAGCTTACACATCATTTGCAAAGATACTAGCATTCTCCAGAGGGTCTGTAATGATTGTTACATGGTTATTGTTTGTTATGATAAGCATCATCATTCTTGATGAGTATTAGGGAACTTGGCTTTAGCTTTGCCACTTTAAAGAGTGGTCACAGAAGAATTGTTACTTATTTGTAGGTCTTTGTAGTTGCCTGCCATTTGCAGCTAACATTATTCATAGGAATTGATGTGTTAAAAGTGGCAAAAAGAAAGCCGCAGTTCGAGTTTGAATTCAGCTCACGTTGGAGGAACAGTTGACACAGGGTTCGCCCTGTAATCAAGTAAAGGGAACCGTTGAGGGCCGGGATTTCTGCAGGTTCATTTACCGCGTAATCTTTCCACAAAACTACAGGAATCCAAGTTGTAATTATTAGAATAAATCCTTCAAGCTGCCTCCAGCTTTAGCTCTCTAATCTTCGCTGTTCACGTTTTCAGGTCTTAATATTATTGTGCAGCATTCAGAAATAACCTCACCTACAATCCCTCCTCCCCCCCAGTCTTTTCTGCTCTGACCAGCAAACATATACATGACCACAGGAGTGGAAGAACTGTTGGAATGGAAAGAAGGAAGTGTGGCAAGTTTAGGTTTCTGCCTCAAAAGAACTAAGGGGATAAGCAATACGGGATTGACCTGTTGAAACATTTGAAAACCAATGAAACCTCTTGTGTTTGAGAGACCTATGTCATTTGTAATTAAAGAATGTAATATGTTATATTAAGAATGATGTTCTGGGCAGCTTGAGACACAGAGTGCAAGTGTCCCTTGCTGGGAACGAGACATTATCGCGTAGATTTTTCGCCGAACGTTATCAGTTAATGTTTGTAATTACACCATTGTGTATTTGCTAGAATATGTCTTATCTCTTAAGGGTTCGCAATGCGAGAGGGACTCAGATTGAGTCGTTTATTGTGCTCTCATGATAAGATTATTTAATTACGCTCTGACTCAGTGTCAGTTTTCTCTGTCTGTTCGCGTCGTGGCCTCTTCCTCCAACAAGCCCTGTTTCTCAGGGCACAGTCCCATCCCACCTTGGTACCCCCATGACAGCAGTTGTGACTTTTTTATTGGTTTTGTTTTCTTTGTTTTGTTTTGTTTTGTTTTGTTTTTTCCTCGACATAAGCAAGTGGCCCATTTAGCAGCATTGTGCTGCATTCCCAAATCTATTGGTCAGTCAGATGGTCTCTTTCTTTGCTTCCTTTTTTAAGTTGTTGTGCTCCTTGAGTATTTCGGTTGAAGAAAGGAAACTGCCAAGTTACATAAAACTGTTTTGTCACATGGTTTTGTCTATTGTTAATCCATCAGCATGAGGTGTTTTGGCCGTTCAGTCATGCACAAAATGGCTCATACAATATAGTCCCACCCCCCCCCCCCCCCCCCCCCCCCCCCCACCCCCCCAAATACACACACACACACACACCAGTACTCTCGATCAACAGCACAGGCCCTGTCTCTACCAAGATGAAAATCATCAAAGAATTCAGCAGCATGCCCCATTTTTTGATAAACATTTTGTTTGACGGCCCCCTTCCCTCCCTCTCCCCTCCCTCCCCTTCCTCTACACAAACAGAGTTCCTGTATTTCTCTTTTTTAAAGTCACTAAAGTCTTAAGCCCGCCGGGGTCTGCCAAGTCTGGCCGCACCGTGGAGCGGCAGGTTCAGCTCCGAAAAGGCCAGAAGCGTGAGGTGGCAGCCAATGTGTACTGTGTTTCTAATGTGCAATTATGTCTCTAGGTGACGGTCTAAGAATAACCGTTTCGGGCGCTATCCTCAAGTGCAGAGCTGCTCGAACGCACGGCTGAAAATAGAGGGAGGGGAGGGTGTCCGCTGTGGAGATCCGTCATCGATGTGGTAATTACAGCGGGATGATGATGATGATGATGATGATGATGATGATGATGATGATGATGATGATGGCAAAACCAAAGGACTGCGCTCTGTGCTTTTTCGGGTGGAACAACTCAACGGTTCCATAATAGTATCCCACCTCCCACCCCCTCCTTTTCTCCACTGTTGGCCTACGAGCTAAAACCTCCCAAAAGGCCTGCCTCACTGAGCTCCGAGAAGAGGCTAGCCGCCATGCGCTAGGCTTATGTCCGTCTAGCCTCGTGTTCTGCATCTAAACAATCGATACATTTGTGCTTATTAAACATTGATGAGGTGGATGAGGAGTCTGCAGGAACAATTATCCTCTCTCTGTGTCGTTCGCTGACAGTCGGAGCAAGCCACGCCCTAGTCTATCACTGGTCAATGGCTAACCCATGACTAACCCCACTGTTGTGAAACTCTAGTTGGGCCGAGTTCCACCCTGCTCCCCTCTCAGCTTTCTATCTCGCACCATCTGACTCCTGACGGTGTTCATTCCTCAGCTGTTCCGCGGGCAAGAACCAACTCATCCGAACTCGGCTGATACTGGCTGGGTCTCTTCGGCAGTCTGTTGATTGAGAGCCGGTGAGGAGGACTCGTTCTCTCTCTAGGAGATAGATAGACAGAAAAAGACAGACAGCGAGAGAGAGAGAGAGAGCTTCTGTGCAAACGGAGCGGCAACGTGCCCCCTGGGAGCAAGCCCCAACATGGCCGTGTGGCAGTCTTTGCACATGTGTGTGCAATAAATGGAAGCCCTCGGCTCGCTCTCTCTCTCTCTCTCTCTCCTCTTCTCTCTCTCTCTCTCATTCTCTCTCTCGCGCTCCCTCCTGATCTTTCAGCAGAGGCACCACACAGACTAACCAGA
This sequence comes from Clupea harengus, assembly GCF_900700415.2. Lineage (NCBI taxonomy): Eukaryota > Metazoa > Chordata > Actinopteri > Clupeiformes > Clupeidae > Clupea > Clupea harengus. Next base: position 25,750,896 of record NC_045153.1, on the reverse strand, counting down.
ACAGATGTGAAACAGCTGGCGCTCAACTTCCTCTCTCTCTCTCTCTACCTCTCTCTCTCCCTCTCTCTCTCTCTCTCTCTCTCATCCCTCCAGCATCATCCCTATTTCACTTTACAGGCAGGTCCACGTGAGGCCCAAACCACCATTTTAACCAGCTCCCATTGTCTTTGTCACCCTGGGAAGGCACGGATGGGCCCGCCGCGATGCTAACTAAAATTAGCTCTGACTCTCCTTGTGTGCTTAATGTAATTAGAAAGCATTTGCATTGACTGATGCCAGAAGAATGCGGTTCAGCCCGGAGCTATTTTTGGACAGCGAGTGACCTTGTCTTTAGACTTCAGTGGGACCTCAGCGAGCTCGCACTCTCGGTCAGACTCAAGTCACACACACACACACACACACACACACACACACAGACACACAGACACACAGACACACACACACACACACTCGCTCAGACACACACACACAGGACAGGCACAGCCCACATGAACACACAAACAATCACTTAGGCCTCAGTCATTCAGACCAAGTCTCCCAGTCCCCAAGCCATTCAGCATGTATCTTTACAAGGACTCGGGGCTATCGGCTCTCTCACCCTGCTCCACTGTGTGCCTGTTTCCGGTCGCTCTCGGCCGCCATTGTGTTGTGTAAGTTGGGTCTCTGGAGAGAGTGGGCCCTTTTCAGACGCTGGTGTCCCAGTGAAAAGGTAACCCAAGCCAGGTGGGGCAGGGTTATTGTTATCATCCCTCACCCCGAAGCCCTGCGGACCAGGAGTGCATTATTGGAGACATGTGAGGTCTTGATAATGCTGATGCACCTTCATTTCCATTTAATTGTGCTGCACTGCTTTATAAAGGGGGGGGGGGGGGGAGGGGGGAGCACAGAGAGTGACATAGAGGCTCGCTCAGGGTGAGATAGACAGAGATAGAGCACAAGAGAGAAAGAGAGAGAGAGAGATGTGGAAAAGGAGTGAGATAGACAGAGATAGACCACAAGAGAGAAAGAGAGAGAGATGTGGAAAGAGGGAATGAGAGTGCTGAGTGTTCTCGACGAGGTGCGTTCCTGCCCCAGCAAGAAGGAGAGAGGCGCTGACAGACGTGCAGCCTGCAAACCAGCCCCCCACCCACCCACACCCCAAGACGGGTTTTTACAGTTGTTTACATCTGCTTCATGGTATCATTTTTCAAACACCTCATATCGCCTGCTAAATGAAACATTGCATTCAAAATTCAATTATCCCTTTTCAAAATATTTTTTTTATCAAATGGCGAACATTGTTATTCATATGGTTGGAGTTTTTTGATCAATAAATACGCACCAGTGTGATCAATCTAAAATACTCCTATCTTTGTTAGGTCTTTCAAGGTTATGGAGTTGCGGTGCATTTCTGACAAAACGCACAAATGCAGTACAATAAAATATTTCAGTCATTTTTCCTCAGTTCTCCAAAACACTGTGGACCGAGGCATTGCACATAGACAGTGCACCTTTTAAGTGCTTGGCCCTTTAGGGTAATGACGTTTGTAATTGTAATAAAAACGTATTAGAGTGCATTACCAAAACAATATTTCAAAGTGTTCAGTAAGGAAACACATCATACGCAATATTTTTAAGGATATAGAAAGTATAATATATTGTACTTGGGACATAAAAAGAGACTGTATGCCTGTATCCAGCTTCCTACAGTGTCACCTACTCCTACTAAAGAATTATTGGCACCCTTATTTATTTATTTATTTATTCATGTAAATATGCATTGGATCATACATTTCCTTAATTCAAATTTCTTAGGGTGCCAATAATTGTGAAAAATGGGATTTTGTTTAAAAAAAATATTTTTTCACGAATGGTTGCTCTATTCAAATCTTTCTTTTTTCAATATAATATTTAAGATTACAGTTGTTCACTGCTTACACATGTTTTCTGAAACTAGGTCTCATTTTTGCAAAACACAGGTCACTAACCTGCGCACAAACAACCCAAATGAAACGCAAAACGAAACACTGCATTCAAAATTCAATAATCCCTTTTCAACATCAAACTTTTGCGTCAAATGGTAAACACAACTATTCATATGGGTAGACTTTTTCAATCACCAACTACACACTAGTGTGATGAATCTAAAATCCTATTGTTATTTTGTTTGTTTTGAAGTTACAGTGTTAGAGTGTACTATATAGAGCAATCTGACTAAACTGGTTACAATAAACAAACTATGTAAGGACACAAATAGAGTATTTTCACAATTTAATTTTTTTTTACCAGTTTTCCAAAAGACTGTGGACCAAAGTGTTACATATAGACAGTGCACCTTTTGCATTTTCAGGACATACAAAAACAAAATAGTTGTTTAATTTGCTAATAAATCGTATCAGCAAACTGAAATATAATTATTCAACACATAAATGCTAGACTACAGTACAGTGTAGCATTACCAATACAGAATTTCAAAGAGTTCAGTATGGAAACACATTATACACACTATAGTAGGCTATGTAAGTTTAAAATAAATAAATTAATGAATTAATAATAATAATGATAATTGAGTCTTGTCAAGGCAATACATAAACATCACAACCAGTGTCCTCCTTTGGAACTCGTTTATGTGTCTTGCATTTTGAAGTTTTCAGAGTCTGGTCAATGTGTCTTAGAAAGTGAACAATGTGTGAAATGTTTTGCAAAATGGGTTTTGTGAAATTGAAAACTGAGTCAAAGGCTGAGAATTAGCGTCTAGTTTTGCCGATTTCATGTGGCATTTTGCTGTTTGAGTGACAGGTTTCAGAAATCGTGTGTGAAGTCAACGTGTTGTGTAACATTAATTACACCTTAGTGGCATTGTGCACTCTGAAGGCTCCGTCCATGGCGCGTATGGCATAGTCACGCTGGAGTTAAGAGCAGCAGCAGCAGCAGCTCTGTCAGGCTCTGTCTGAGGCGCGGAGCCAAAAGAGCTGACAGGGTTTGTGGGCTCCACTGATGGGACAGTGCATTGGATAACGGTGTCAGATGTGAATCACCACACCAGATGTGAGAATGCCTGGAATACCTTGCGTCACCGTCGGCTGTCTTGTCTGCCTGAAGGAGTGTGTGTGTGTGTGTGTGTATGTGCGGGGGGGCACTCCCTATTGTTATACATTACCCCCGAGACTGTCTTTGTAAAAACTGTCCGACTGTCCCCCCTCCCACCTCTCTAAATCCCCCCCCCCCCACACACACACACACCCACCACCCTCCACCCCTACGGTAGTGTCTGCCCCCTTGCCAGTGACGCAGTTCCCGGCCACTGGCCCTCTGGGGGTACTCTGTCACTCCACATGCTCAACACACACACACACACACATTTCTCTCTCTCTCTCTCTCTCTCTCTCTCTCTCTCTCTCTCACACACACACACACGGGAGCACACAAACACTCAGGGAGTTTAAAGTGCAACCGGGACCCGAGCGGCGGAGCCTGTGACAAAGAAACAGTTGGCCGCGCTGCCTGGCCGCCCTCCAGAGCTCATTACAGAACTAAGTTGCATACCAACAAAGAAGAAACTCTCCAGTGCTCCTGGGGCCGTGGGTGCCACTCTGCTTCTAGGTAGTTCTTCACCGCTCAGTCAGTGCGAGGAGGAGGAGGAGGAGGAGAACAAGAGGACAAAGACTAAACAAAAAGTGGAAAAGTGGAAGAAAAAAAAAACCGAAACAATAGTTGGTTGGAGTTTTTGTGTTTTTTTTTTTTTGTGGAGCAGGACTAGACCACAGGGACAGAAAAAGACTACTTTTTTTTCTGACCGTTTTTTTATTTGAACACTTCAACATGTCAAAGTGCGGAGGGCTTGTCTGGGAGTCATCGTGTTAAAAATAACTTTATTGTGGCGGATCATGTTTTGGTAGGAGGGATCAGCTTGCTCTGACAGGACGGCCTGACGGACAGCAGATGAGGCAGGCTGGCTTGCCTTAGCGCTGGGAGAAGAGGAATTGAGTGTGCTGCCTCTCTCCCTCTCTCTCTCTGCGCTCTTCTCTCTTTCTCTCTCTCTCCATACGCACACACACACCCCCACACACACATACACACACACACACATTGTTTCTCACACACACACACACACACACACACTCAACCCACAGTCCCCAAACCCCTGCGTCTCTCCCCCGTTCCAGATGATGCCTTGGATATAGACGGCCGGCGCCCCAAGAGTGATATGAGTAAGGCACTGGAAGACATACACAGCTCTGACAGCCTCGGCGAGAAAGCGGCCATCTTTCGCAGTGGGAAGGCGAACGCCAGTGGCTTCTCCAGCCCTGCCCTCATCCCCCTGAGAGCCCCCTTCCTAGCGCCACATGCCCAGCACAGCCGGACCACCACGCTCCACAAGGGGGACAGGTACGCTGCGCCTCTCTGCTCTCTCTCCCCCCTCTCCTCTCTCTCTCTCTCCCCCCCATCTCTCTTTCTCTCGCTGTTTCATTCTCCTGCTCGATAGTATCCCTTGTCCTGCTAAAACTGGACACCAAAAAAAGACAGATGCTTGATTTCTCATTGCGGATGAGAAATTATGTCTCATTTGCTCGCTGGTGATGTAATGGTCTTTCATGTTGAGTGGAAGCCTTGCAAAAAACAACTGGTGGTCTGAGTGCATGTGAATTTTTCTTTGGAAGTAGGTGTTAAGATGTGTGCATATTTGTGTGTGTGTGTGTGTGTGTGTGTGTGTGTGTGCATGTGTGTGTGTGAACGGTCGACTGCTGTGTATCCAGCCCTGCGCTAGTGTCTATTTGTGCTGATACTGTAAGTCACTTCTTAAAAGTTAATCTTTAACATTTGTGATCAGCCAGCGCATACAATGTGCCCTCATAAGTGAAGAATAGTGCAGCCTTTGTATTCCCCTGCAGCCTGGGCATAGAGGGTCCAGTTGAAAAATTGCAATAGACTTTGTACCTGTAAACACTTGCGGTGAGCACACAATTGTCAGCGAGGGCTTTCTACACGAAATCTGACAGCCGATAGAAAGAATTGGACGCAAATCAAGCACCTGTTGCTTTCCTGGCTGTAATTAGTAACTCAGTAACTGCCTGTGTGTACAGAACAGTTAAGATATGTCAGAGTAGGGCAGAAACTGGCATTCAAGGCCTTTCGCGTATAAACACTAAAAAATCTTTATACTCGCACAGGAAATTTGGAAATTTTCCTGCCATTTTCTTTTTCCCCCTTTGTGCGTGCTTCAGCTGAGCGTTCCCACACGGAGGTTCTTTTTTTTCAGCTTGGTTTTGATGTTGGTGGATTAAGCGGACACGCTTCTTTGTGGAATAAACAACATAGCTGCCATCATGGCCTCCTCCTGGTATCCTCAGAAGCACTCAACACCACCCCACCCCACCCCGCCTTCCCCCGGCGTCCAGATAAACAAAGCGAGCGCGCCCCATTCTGTATGTGGAGGGATTGTGACACACGGATACAGTCACGAGGTCAGGCGATGCCAAATCAAAGAGTCCACTCGTGCACTCATGCAGGCTTTGGCACTGTTGGGGCAGGTGTAAGAACAGTGGAGAAATGCGTGCATGTGTGTTAATGTGTTCGTCTGTACGAGTGTGCACAAGTGCACAGGCACATGTGTGTGTATGTGTTTATGTGTTCTTGTTCGTGTGTGTGTGTGTGTTTGTGAATGCATGTGCATGTTTTGACTTTTTTTTCTGCGTCTTTGTGTGTATGTGCGCGTGTGTGCATATGTGTGTGTGTGTTAGTGTTTGGGTTCATATGCGTGCATGTGTGTGCATGTACACATGTATGTATGATCGCACATGCGTATGGGTGTGTGTGTTTGTGCATCTGTGTGAGTGTGTGTGTGTGTGGGTGTGTGTGTGTGTGGGTGTGTTTGTGTCTGTGTGAGTGTGTGTGTGTGTGTGTGTGTGTGTGTGTGTGTGTGTGTGTGTGTGTGTGTGTGTGGGTGTGTGGCTGATGTTTTGGGCTGGTGAGGGTTCAGTGATCACACCCAATGGCCTTAGTGAGACTCTGTGTGCAAAGCTGGGAGGCACTAGTCATGCACATCTTTATTTATCTTTCTTATCAAATATCTTGCGCTCAGTCTCTCCCGCCCTCCCTCCATCCCTCCCTCTTTTCCTCCCTCTCTGTCTTTGTCTGTCTCTCCTTCTGGCTCTTTCGGTCCTCTCACCCTCTGTCTTTCCTTCCATGGGTGTGTCACACAAGAACACACAACCACACACACACACACACACACACACACACCACACACCACACACACACACACACACACACACACACACACTATAGCACTAAATTATTCCTTCTTTGTTTAGTTCCTCTGATCACACGGACACAACAAAGTGAGTAACACAAGTGACCGTGCAGGCTCTGGCACATAGGGTAAGAGAGGGGGATATGTGATGTTCAAAGCGTGTGTGCGCCCCTTCCCTTCCCAGCGGACCTTGGGCTGCGGGGCTAACATGGTTAACGGCACCACACTGCCAGCAACAGAGACAATTACCCATTCATCTGGAGCTGCAGCATGACATCACCTCACTCTCTGTCTCTCCTCAGCCGACACACACACACACACACACACACACACACACACACACACACACACACACACACACACACATAGGATACATAGTGAGGTCAAACGCTGCTGTCGGACGGCGGACAGTCTCGCGAAAGACTTCCTCTCGTTCACTTTGCTCCCCTGTTTTTTTTCTTCTTTTCTGACGTTTCTCCTCCACCCCTGTCTCCAGGAGAAGTCGCGAGGGAGAGGAGACGCTGGCGAGTCCCGTGCCAAACCCCTTCCCGGAGCTCTTCAACTCCACCGTCTCCTCTCTGGTGTCAGAGTGCTTACTCCCCTGGACCAAAAGCAGCTCAACTCAGGTGAGACGTGCTGTTGGTGCTATTCTTGCTGTTCAAGAAGCTGGTTTGACTGTAAAGCACACACACACACATACACACACACACACACACACACACACACACACACACACACACACACACACACACCCCAGTGTTACCAGTGTATGTCCAGATCCTAATCTCATATGAGGTTTAGAGTTAGGGTTTTCTTTTGTTTTCACCTCTCCCCACCTCCCACCTCCACACTCTTCATTCTGCCTACTAACTCGAGCAACTCTTTCAGTTGTGTACAATTTGAATGCTCCTCTCTGCTTTTGCAATCATGCGGGGCGAGCGCTGGAGATTGTTGAACCAGTTGTGGCAGTATGGAAATGAGGATGGGATGTGTGCAGAAAAGCGTCCTGTCAGCAGGCCTGCACGCTCTCGCTCTCCGAGAGATCCCCCCCCCCCCCCCCCCCCCCCATCCGTGCACACACACACACACTCACACACACACACACACATGAGCGGGATCCAGATACGTGTGCTCCAATGCAAACACTTCCTCGCTTCTCATTTAAAAAAATAGTTTTTCACCATAATGCTGAACAGATGAGTTATTCATGCATAATTGAGGAGTCATGAGCCTTCACTGTTAGAAATTTGTGTGAAATCCACTCTTTTGATTTGTATAGTATATTATTGTATAACTGATTTGCAGTGCATTACTGTAAATCACAAATGCATTATGGGAAATTGTACATAAATCAGACAGTATCTTACTATAGAACTGATGTCCTGCATAGTACTGTGTATTCCACAATTACATTGTGGAAAAATACGACCTTTTACTGTGAAAAACTTGCTTTAGGGGGTTCAGGACTCTATAAGGTGCTTTAGGTAATGTCAGGAAAGAGTACAAATTACAAGTAAGCTAATTAAGTTAATAAATCAGGTAAAAGTCCTCCTTTTTCATTTATCTGCTTTGATCCATGACCCATGTGGAAAGCTGTGTGCAGCATAGCACTGAAATGTGTGACGATATAAACTGATGCACAATGCATATTAAGCTGCATGTCTGGCCGTGGTGCAGAACAGGTGTTTGAATACCACATACGTCTTTAAATGAGCTCATATATCTGGGCACGTGTTTGCAGGTGTGCCTAGTCTGTAGCATACAGGCTTCATATCATACAGACTAGATATCATTATACTTCTCTCAGAAATCAAACCCAGGACTTCAGAGCTGCTAACACGCTGCTTTATCAACTGCCCTCCCTGTAGAGCTATGGGATGACTTGCCGATTCCTATTGTCTTCTCATGAGTTTGAAATACAAAACAAAAACAAACCAAAAACAACACTGTTACGAAACATTTATGAAAATAGCACAAGAAAAGTTGCAAAAAATAGTTGGATAGTTCCTGTTTTAAAATTCCTATTCATTCAATCCAAAACCATCCAACTCTAGAATGAAATGGCTTACTATATTAAAATCATTATTTGTAAAAATTCTATAGCTTGTTTTTATTTTTAACTGAAACTAACCATCTCCAAAGTACATCTTTGTTTGATTGATTTTAAGGTGGTACTAAAAGTAGATGTTCAGGGGTTCAATACCCAGGATGCAGTATGCTGATAACTCTGCTAGGAGTTTATATCGTCATTCACAGTATCACTTTTTACTCCACAGACAGTCATTTTACACAAAAATCATTATAACTCATAAGCTGATCACGCAGAAAAGGCCTGACTTTCCAAAGTTGACATTGAGTTCCTTTTTTGTGCAACTTCGGACATTCCCACTGAATAAATGAAATGTTCCCATAATGCAGTTGTGATTTACAGTAACTCCCTGCGTAACAGTGCTACAGTACTAGCACAAAAAAAGAAAACGATTTTGACAAACAGGAAATATTTTTTTCTTAACAGGACTGTGTTAAACAAAGTTACCTGATGTGCTCAAATGCCAATCAGAAATACATTGAGCAGGATGGATATAGCCACAACATGAGATATACCTTAATGTACCAGTATTTAAATGAAAATTGAAAATATTCTGGCTGTGGTTATTTTTAAAGTTTACCAGCAAATACCAGTAAAATCACCAAACGTGTCAGCTGAGGGCAGGCATCTTCTTACTGTGAATGCTATGCTGATAAAGTACTAGGAAAGAACTACACTATGTTACTGGCCAATAGATACCAGTACCTCCCTGTACTTTTCACAGGAAATGTTTAACAGTGTTGCTATTTCACAGACCTCTTGATTTAGGCAGGATACGAATGCTAATTTGGACAGTAAGAGGCAAAACTCAGAATGAGAGTGAAAGAAAACACACACACACACACACACACACACACACACACACACACACACACACACACACACTCAAGCCTTCTTCTCGCTCTCCTCTCTGCTGTGATCTGGAGGTGTAGTGTTGCATGCTCGGTGGCCGAGCCGAGGCGAGGCGCTCAGGCTGTGCACAACAGGACGTTTTTATCAGACACCCCTGCGCAAGAGCGGCGTGAGGTGGAGATAGGAGGCCGGTGGGGGTGGGGGTGGGAGCGGGTCGGGTGTGGGTTGAGGATCACTGGCTCTGGATCAGGTTTCACTCCTCAGCAGAGCCCAGCACCAATTCTACCAGGGCTGTCGCCGCCGCACAAGCAGCCAATAACTCTTTAGTGCCCGCTTATATAACCACTAATACGGCCTCCTCTCAAGCCAGACTGCTAACCACGTGATCCGGAGCTGTGATTCATGTTTTTTTATCAGCTGAAATCTGATTACTAGAGTGGTCTAATATCACAATTTAGCCGTGACAGTTAAAGGAGGGTGTTATCTGGAAGTGTTAATAAAAGCCCTGCATTTTGAGTTGAAGGGTTCTGTCCGTGGCCATTAGAGGGCCTGCGCGGTGCGCACTGCCGAAATTAGTGGCCTCGGCTCACACCGAGGCCGCCAGCAATTACAGTTGCACTCTGCTGAAAACTGAAGACAAAAAGGAAATGGCACGACCGCCTGACAAAGTTGTGTCGCGGGACGGCGTCCCGCCCCTCGGCTGTTGAGTCGGGCGACTGACACGGTTTGGCCATTGGCTGGGGTGCCAGCCGCTCACCGCGAGGGTGCTAATTACAATCACTCCACGTCTGCGGCTTTGAAAAGGCCAGCTCACAGTCCTGACTCATTTCTGGAAATTATAGAGCTCACTGCTAAGCAGAAAAAATATCAGCAGCATTATCCCACATTCAGCTCCGTAATGAATGTATTTATCACTCTCTCTCTCTCTCTTCCTCAACCTAGCTGTGAACAAGAGGCAGTGATTGTGTGATTTAGTGGCCTATGGCTAATCAGATTATTTAGTCCTTGTTGTATAGTCTGATCAGGTGTCTTTTTTTCCTTCTTCTTTTTCGTTGAGCTTGATTATCTTTTTCTCCGAATGTGTCTTCACGCATTCTTTCTAGTCACAAATGAGCACTTGTTACCTGACTCCCCGCATGCTTGACCTGGGTTTCACATTGGTACTTTAGGGAGTGATTTCGTGCATTGTTCTAAAAAGGCCTGAGGATTAGCATGGATTTGGCATTGTTTTTGGATGGTTGGAGGGTTCGATACTTAAGGGGGTACAGAGGCACCTTGGTGACCCCCCCACGCCCCACCCAACCCCATCCCGAAAAAATTATATAAAACCCCCTCATTGCGTGTCTCCTTGTTAGCCTGTCTCAATGTGGTCTTTAGCCCAGCCGCCTGATGAGCGCTGTGTTTGCCCTCTGTGCTGACAGCCTTTCTCTGCACCCTTTGAGAGGCAACAATGGAGGGGACAATGGGGGAATATGTCAGAGTGACCAGCTGTTTGACCGTCGGTGCTCCGCTGAGTCACCAGGGTCAAGATCCAGTCCATTGCGGTGCTCCAGAAAGAGATGACATCATCCCCACCCCACCCCACCCCACCGCACCCCACACCACACTACACACCACACCACCCCCGAGCTCTCTCTCTCTCTCTCTCGTTCTCTCGCTCGCTCTCAATGGAAGCAGGCTGGCTGAGAGGACTGAAAGTGCTGTATCATGGGGACTCCCCGAAGCCTCTGCGCTCCCTCGGGCTCCCTGTCTTTTGTTACGAAGCCTCTCTCTTCTCCGTGAGGAGCGGGGTCAGTGCAGAGTGACAGACAGGCGACTCGCGCCGCTTGTCAATCCTGATTTAGAGCTGTCCGTAACAGAGAAAAAGACTACTAGCGTAGTCGATTGGGTGTGAGGGCGTCAGGGTGATTTTCAGTCTGTGCGGCAGTAATGAGTGATACATACGACAGGATTGAATGGGGTTCTTTTTGGAAAGTGGGGAGAGATGTCAAGGTTGTCAGTGAGAAAGCTCTATCACACACGGCCTCTTCTAGAGTGAGGAGTATAGCTACTTGACATGAACCCAGGAGATGGTGACTGCTTAGGTGTGTGTGTGTCTGTCTGTGTGTGTGTGTGTGTGTGTGTGTGTGTGTGTGTGTGTGTGTGTGTGAGCACATGACAGTTTACAGTGCTCTCTAAGTATGGCATCACCATCCTGTTTTACCAGCCTCACAGAACAGAGACAGACCGCCATTTGTCCTGTTGTTTATCCTCCTGTATTATCCTGCAGCAGATGCACTGAACAGTTTGAGTGAGTGGCCCAAGTGTTTGTTTTTTCCATAGGCTGTGTGGCTTAGACCGAGGCTCAGTATTTGATTGTAAGTTGCCTGAAGGGCCTGGTCCCATTGACACAGCATTGTTTTACACCGGCTTTTCAGGGCTATTTTGGCCGTGAGAAAGCGCCAAGTGCTGCACCCCCACTCCCCCTCACCGCCCCCCACCCACCCCCCACCACCCCACTCCCTCGGCCAAGCCCGACGTTTGCAGTGTCATGGAACATTTGCATGATAAAAGAGCCGAGTCATGATTGCCGCAGGCCCCTCAGTGTCTCCCTGCGCACCCCAGCCCCTCTGATTCACACGTAAGCCCTCGCACTGTTCCCCAGCCGTGCTTGTGATCCTCTTTCACACTCCAATAAATCTGTCAGAATCCAGCTTGATGGATCCCCCCCTCCTCCTTTATAAAAATATGGCCCATATTACCACCACATTATTCATGAAAGCCAGTCGAGGCAGTCTGCTTGGATGGTCAGAGTGGTACGGTTAACTATGGGAACGCACGGATGGAGATGGCTTGATGTCTTATTTTCGCCAAAGCAGCGATCGGAGAAGGGCATTACTCATGAAGAATTGATGGCCTTTTAAAGAGACTTCATGAATATAGAAGTGTGGTTCTCACTGTGAGCAGACTGAACATGACACAGTGCCTAATGAGGGAAACAGCGCAAGTCATTTAAAGCTGTTTTATAAACTCCAGCTGTATCTCTACCCCCTCTTTTCAAGCGGATGGAGCCTACTGCAGTTAAACAGCTGAGAGACATAAAGAGAGAAATTGATGAAACAAATAGAAAAACACATAAGGGCGGCATACAGACAGATAGACCAATGGATATGCAGACATATAGAACAGATACAGAAAGAAATGATATGAAATGCACACACACATATACACACATGTATAGATAAAGTGTAGTAAGTATGCATGCCTACTGCTAAAGATTATGTTTTATGCTGATTGTGAGCACTGGATTTCAGCATGTTCCACTGCAGTTCAAGGACTGAAGGTTATCCATCCTCCTTGGACCAGATTTGGAACAGGCTGCAATATTTCAAGGAAACAAAGCTTGGTTTTAACCCAAGTGTTATCTTGTCTCTTCGTGTTATAGCTATCTCTTTATGGACACTAAATTAGCTATTTAAGGACAA
>NC_045153.1:25733259-25735759 GCF_900700415.2 Clupea harengus | reverse complement strand
TCTCTCTCTCTCTCTCTCTCTCTCTCTATCTCTCTCTCTCCCTGTGTCCTTCCCAGGCTCATTATTTTTCTCTCTCTCTCTCTATATCAGCACCGAGGTAGAACCGCATGGCCACGGTTGCTGCCAGGCAGTAGACCGAGCACCATGTGGCGCAACCCCTTCTTATTGTTACATATTTCCGAGCAGATTTGAGTCAGTATTCTGTCAGCTGTTGGTGTGCTTGGTGCTGACAGGGGAAGGGGGTGGGTAGTGGATGGGGGGTGGGAGGTGGGAGGGAGCTTTCTCAGGCCTGGTGCCCAGGCCCCAGCCCTGCCTCTCCTGCAGCAGGCAGTCACGATGGAGCACGGCGGGGGCCTCTCTCGCTGTGGATGGAGGTGTGTGTGTGTGTGTGTGTGTGTGTGTGTGTGGGAGGTGCTGGAGGGGCCTGAGCCCACCATCTTGATGCCACAGTACTCTGACTGAAGCTCTCCTTGATGAGAGCACTGCAAATAAAAAGAATAATAAATGAAAGGAATAAGTGAGATCTACTGCAGGAAATCTGTGGAGAGAGAGAGAGAGAGAGAGAAAGAGAGAGAGCGAGAGAGAGAGAGAGTGAGAGAGAGCGAGAGAGAGAGAACGAGAGAGAGAGAGAGAGTGAGAGAGAGGGGGGGCTGGAAGAAAGAGCCTTTCCTCACACGTTGTCCCTGTGGTTTACATGCTGGAAGGAGCCCAAGTCTAAAGATATACACTAACTATTTATGTCTTCATTCTGTATGTTTCACACAGGCCTGGGATATGCTTGGTGTGTTGTATACACTTGCTGTACTGTAACTTTCTTTCACTTGTCTGTCAGATCAGATAACTCCTTAAACTCTGTAGACATCACCAGTCATTAGAAACCAGCAGATACTTACTTGCATGTACAGCACATCTTATCACAAACGGTGCACTGAAAAAACTCAGTTCATTCCTTACACATCAAGACTTTTTTTTTTTGCTACGCTAAAGCCTCTTCTACCTTTACTGTATGTTTCATATTTCATCAATGTCCTTGATATCTCCTGTACTTATAAGTATCACCAAGGCTTTTGAACATGTGTCTGCATTACCAGTTCGTCACTGTGGAGAAGACTGTGAAGATAATCAAGCTCTTTTGCTAGTTCAATTGGCGTAGGGAAAACAAAGAAAAAAACATTGGCCTTTAGTGCAACATGTGTTGTCTCATGGTGATGTAGTTCTTGCTTTCCCTCAGCATTGACCTATTGTTGTACATGAGTGTTGCACGCTTTTCAACAGAAAAAAAAGAAGACAGGGCTTTACTGTAATATCCACGAGCTTATTCAGCATCAGTTGACCTGTTCTTTGCTTGCATCTCTTATAAACTCTCAAAAGAAATTGCACGTGTTACCCTGCGGTATTTGCAGGTGTTTCAGAGCATTGATATTTTGGTGTGTGAGTGAGTGAGGGATTTCTCACCACTCCTTGGTGTTGCTTTTGCCTCAACAGCAAATCCTTTCAACTGTGACCTTTCAACTGTAACCTTTCTCAGAGATCGAAACAAACACAAGTCACATCATCTAAGACAAATAACATAAATGGGCTCTTGCAAGACTCACCTCTACGGTGAGTGGGAGTTTGCTGCTGGTGTGAGTGTGAGAGAGTGTGTGTGTGTGTGTGTGTGTGTGTGTGTGTGTGTGTGTGTGTGTGTGTGTGGGGGGGTGTGTGTGTGTGTGTGTGTGTGTGTGTGTGTGTGTGTGTGTTCAGAGGGTGTGAGAGTCTGGTCTGGCATCGGATTGACTCCTCTGCCAGGATGCGCAGGTCTGCGGCACATTGTCCTCTGGTTTTTACGAGGCCTCCCCTTTCAGTGTGCGCACAAAGGCAGATGTTTGGGAGGACTCGCTGCTGCAACCGTGGCTGTGTGGGAACCACTCGCTGCGCAGAGCTATTTTCAACTTCCTGATTCACACAGAGAGTTTTTCCCAACCCTCCACGCCCCTCCCCCCCAGTGTCTGGAGCTGCCCAATGAGCCCATTATTCTTTTAAAAGCAGTTTTGTTTTGTCGAAGCACATCTTTACCCCCTTTTTTTGATTCACCCAGACAGATGTTGAATTATCAAGGCATCATCAATTGAATTTGTCGGTCCAAACTCCCAAATTCAATTTGTCCGAACAATGTTAACCACACTAAAAAAAAATAAACATTTCTTCTCAATTGCGTTCTCCAGTGTTAATGCAATAACAAAATATGGAAACAATCCGTGGAAATGTTTCTGCTTCTCAGTAGTGATAAGATATGTGTACTCTTTGGACAGTTTAGAAGTGTGTGCTCTAAAAATGCCAGTCCCCCAAAGGGTGTAATCGCAGACTCAGAGTGGCCAGCAGAGCTTTAATGCCACAGCAACACAAAGAATACACTATATATCACCTCTCATCGTCAGACAGGCCTGTATGCTTCATATCAGGATGGCACAAAATAGGTTCCCAACATCAGCCCTTTTTCCACTGTGAAAAAGATTCATGT